>NW_913439.1:0-1289 GCF_000209065.1 Trypanosoma cruzi | reverse complement strand
TCAGTGACCCCTCTTTGATGCCGGATGCCCAGCACGGGCGTACACATCCCATCGTGTCGCCACAAACTCAATTTTCTCCGTGTCCAATTCCCAGGACACAGAATAAAAGTACTTCACATCCATTGATTCAGGAGTCGCAGGTTGGATCGACCCACCTTCCGCAGTTTCCGGATCCGGACAGCCAGTGAGTACATTCACTGAGCTTGGGACGACGTAAAACCCAGTAATTGAGAATCCGCCTTGCTCCGCATGTGTGTACGTCACTTTAAAATGCAGGTAGTTGTGTATGGTCGTCTTTGTTGATTCATCGCTTGCCGCAGGCACACCAAGTTGGTAACCAACCCGGAGATGTTGTTCGGTTGAGGCATTCAAGGGCCTCTCCAGCAGCGGGACACCATCAAGAAACATGTGGGCGCAATATTGCTGTTCAATGAGTTTTTGGAGTCGCTTCATTTCAGACTCAGAATACGCCACAAAGCACACCTCTCGGCAGGTAATGTTCTCCTCAACCTTCACGGAATACATAGAGGGCAAGATGCGGTTTCCAAGAAGGATCTCGCCAAGATTCTCGTGGATTCGCTCGTCCCGCATCCTCCGTTCATCGGGCTGACAGGTTTTCACGGAGTAGAAATTGTACGGAAGCAGGCCCCTCTTGGAAGTCAGTGAGTTCACGGTGATAGGAATCTCGGTCCCGGCCTGGTATATGGTGGGGGAAGAGAGATGGTCCAAGAGGGCACATGATACACCGGGCGCTGCAAAAAGCAGCAGCAATGACAGCAAGGCAAAATGACCCCAGCGAGCCATCAATCCGTGTTTCCTCCTTCCCTCCTTTTTGCCTCCTCTTCTTTCCTTTTCGTGGTTTGTTTCTTAGTTCTCTTTTACTACTATTTTTACCTTTCCGTAAGCGTGTGTTTTTTTCCCTCCACTCCACTGAGCCCCGTGGAAGAACAGCAGGGGAGGTGGGGAGAAAGCAACGACAGAAGAAGGACAAGAAGAAGGCAATGATTTCAACGGCGTCAAAAAATGACGACAAGAAGACCAATAAACTCGCCGACACAGCCCGCCATTTCACGGGGCCACATCCCAGCAACCTCAATAAGGAAGCAAGTTTTAAAAAGTGGAAAACAAAAATAAAAAACAACAGCCTCAGCGACAGATGGTTTTCAGTCAGTACGGGATCATGGCCTCGTACTCGGCAGCACGGCGGGCCAGCACCTCCACTCTCTTCGCGCGAACGATACCGCCGTTGCGGGAGCTTCTCTTCAAGGGAGGAAGAGGCTTGCCGGCCT
>NW_913438.1:0-1289 GCF_000209065.1 Trypanosoma cruzi | reverse complement strand
GCTCTTGCCTACACGGGTGCTGCACTCGGCTGATCGTTTTCGAGCGGCTGCTGCATCACACGCTGTGGTCCAAATTTTTGTTTCCGATTGTGAATGGTGAGAGTCAGAGGCACTCTCTGTCACTATCTGTTTGCGTGTTTACACACTGGACACCAAACAACCCTGAACTATCCGCTGCTTGGAGGAATTTCGCGAGCTCTTGCCCACACGGGTGCTGCACTCGGCTGATCGTTTTCGAGCGGCTGCTGCATCACACGTTGTGGTCTAAATTTTTGTTTCCGATTGTGAATGGTGAGAGTCAGAGGCACTCTCTGTCACTATCTGTTTGCGTGTTCACACACTGGACACCAAACAACCCTGAACTATCCGCTGCTTGGAGGAATTTCGCGAGCTCTTGCCCACACGGGTGCTGCACTCGGCTGATCGTTTTCGAGCGGCCGCTGCATCACACGTTGTGGTCTGAATTTTTGTTTCCAATTATGAATGGTGGGAGTCAGAGACACTCTCTGTCAATATCTGTTTGCGTGTTCACACACTGGACACCAAACAACCCTGAATTATCCGCTGCTTGGAGGAATTTCGCGAGCTCTTGCCCACACGGGTGCTGCACTCGGCTGATCGTTTTCGAGCGGCTGCTGCATCACACGTTGTGGTCTAAATTTTTGTTTCCGATTGTGAATGGTGGGAGTCAGAGACACTCTCTGTCAATATCTGTTTGCGTGTTCACACACTGGACACCAAACAACCCTGAACTATCCGCTGCTTGGAGGAATTTCGCGAGCTCTTGCCCACACGGGTGCTGCACTCGGCTGATCGTTTTCGAGCGGCTGCTGCATCACACGCTGTGGTCCAAATTTTTGTTTCCGATTGTGAATGGTGGGAGTCAGAGGCAGTCTCTGTCAATATCTGTTTGCGTGTTCACACACTGGACACCAAACAACCCTGAACTATCCGCTGCTTGGAGGAATTTCGCGAGCTCTTGCCCACACGGGTGCTGCACACGGCTGATCGTTTTCGAGCGGCGGCTGCATCACACGTTGTGGTCCAAATTTTTGTTTCCGATTGTGAATGGTGGGAGTCAGAGGCAGTCTCTGTCAATA
This sequence comes from Trypanosoma cruzi, assembly GCF_000209065.1. Classification (NCBI taxonomy): domain Eukaryota; phylum Euglenozoa; class Kinetoplastea; order Trypanosomatida; family Trypanosomatidae; genus Trypanosoma; species Trypanosoma cruzi. The sequence goes on along the minus strand of NW_913438.1, from coordinate 189 downwards.
TCTGTTTGCGTGTTCATACACTGGACACCAAACAACCCTGAACTATCCGCTGCTTGGAGGAATTTCGCGAGCTCTTGCCCACACGGGTGCTGCACTCGGCTGATCGTTTTCGAGCGGCTGCTGCATCACACGTTGTGGTCTAAATTTTTGTTTCAAATTGTGAAATGGTGGGAATCAGAGACACTCTCT
>NW_913437.1:0-1289 GCF_000209065.1 Trypanosoma cruzi | reverse complement strand
ATAATTCGACACGTCGTCCTGTATCTAACGTCCGGGGCAGCCGCTGCAAACTTGGATAATTCGACACGTCGTGTTGTATCCAACGTCCGGGGCCACCGCCCTACCATTTTTTATTTCTTGCAGCGGCCAACCCCGGCAGTAAGGACAAAAAAAAGAATCGCGTTTTCTTTAATGTTTTTCCTGTTTGGGGGCGGGGATCTTTGTTTTCTATGATTGTCTCTTTTTTTTTGTCTGTTCCAGGTTGGTTTTTAGGAGGCTTGATGTGCCTGCTGGGTGATCGCCGGCTTTTTTATTGGTGATTGCGTATTTTTGGCTTACCGGTGTGCCGCTCAGCGCCATTTTGTTTTACTTCTTTTCCGCTTATTGGGGCGTGTTGTTATTCGTCACGCGTCAGCACACACCGAGCAACATGTCAAAAAAAAACAAAATGCAGGCTTTTCCCACCTCGCGAGGGCCTCCGCAGCCACAATCCTGTGCGTGCGTGTATTCTCAGCGTTTTAAACACGGCATGTGTGTGCATGTGCTTGTGTGTTTGGCAGCGCCTATAATTGCAGAGCAGCTGTGCGCCACAAGAGAGTCAGAAGAAAGCAACGGCAGAGAGAGGCAGATAGCACACACGCACAAATTACTCATATCATCACACACAAACACACACACGCAGCCCGCGGAATGGGTGCTCTCAACCACAAAACAATGAAAAACAAAACAAAAAGCCGAAGCGTGGGACGACCAGCGCACACACTCTCATTGCTCCCGTAAAGCAAAACACACACACAGGGAGAGAGAGAGAGGTTGCCCACTCAATGCAATAAAAACAAAACAGAAACAGTTACGGTGCTCCGCCCATGCAGTCAGGCAGGACGGCAGCGGTGCGTGTCGTGCAAAAGAGAGCACCAACGGGCCTGCATGGGTGTGCATGCAATATATACAATGGGCACATTATGTGTGTGCTTCGTGGGATGAGGTGAGGGCGAGAGTCCATGCAAGGGGACACACACAGAGAGTGGGTGAAAGACGAGTGTGTGTGCGGGCGGTGCATGGCGCTCTCTCACTCACTCTCACGCGGCCACCACCGCAGCCGCAGCCGCACACACCACGAAACTGATGGAATCAGTGCGATTGCAGAACTCGCACACCGTCCTGCAAACCAGAAGTTTAAAAAGCAATAAGAAACAAGAATTCCAAAAAAAAAAGGAAAAAAACTTAGGCTTCTTCGGGGCTCGAACCCGCACCCCGGATGAAATTGTGAGCTTGTTTTGCCACTGAGCTAAAAAAAATGTGGTCGCGCG
>NW_913436.1:0-1289 GCF_000209065.1 Trypanosoma cruzi | reverse complement strand
CACGCGTTGATGAATTTGTCGAATCCGTGTTTCAGCTGAGCGACGATGCTGATACATGCACGCTTTGTCTGTTTGACTTCTGAGCGGGGAATCACGGGGAGGTGTGTCGGAGTGGTGCCATGCCTGTGTGCCAGTGATGGAAATTTGTTGATTTTTCAAGCAATCTCGGACGCGATCAATGACGATCTATTCAACGCATTATCACCTTTCGGGTCTGATGGCTGCCGGATCTTTTTCCTAACCCTCCCCCCTTCCTGCTTTTTTTTTTTTTTGCCTAATGCAACGCAAGGCTGCTTGTGATGCAGAAGATGTTCAATTGCACCGATTTTGCGTGAGGACAGCCTAACACAGACCTGCACTGAGATTATCGTCAACTCCTCCCCTTTTTCCAGCCACCTGCTGCAGAATTCCGATTTGCCGCGAATGTGATGACAGAGTTTCCGACGCCGTGTGGCGTGACGAAAACGATGCGTGCCGAGACATCCGTGAACTCAATCTTTCGCTCCGACCTGATGTATAGCGGCGTGCGAGCTGGGACCTCGCCTGTTGCCTACCGCCCGCCCGGCACACTTCTCGGGACTCAGCATCCCCATGCACCCCACTCCCTCCGTGTCGCCGCGGGTACCTCGTGTGCACGGCTGCGGACGATGAGCACCCAAAACCGATCAATTAACAGCAACATCTGAGTACATGCCGTGACGCAAATCGTGTTGCTGACGCAGAGTGCCGTTCCATGGCGACACGCGAGCGTTTGTGTGTGCGTGTGTGTGTTTGTTTGTGCGTAATTAGCTGTTTTTTTTTTTTTCACTCTTTCCTTCTGTAGACTTGTGCCGTTTGTGGTAATATTATTTTTAATTTCTTGGGATCTAAATTGTTTATTTTTCATGGCGACGTTCCCCGAACTTCTGCGGCCCCTCAAATTGGGGCGCTACACACTTCGTAATCGGATTATTATGGCTCCCTTGACGCGTTGCCAGGCAACAGAAGATGGTCATGTACCAAGGACGGAATCGATGCTGAAGTACTACGAAGACCGGGCATCTGCAGGTCTTATCATTGCCGAGGCGACGATGGTCCAGCCAAACTACACTGGGTTCCTCACGGAGCCTGGCATTTACTCCGATGCGCAGATTGAGGAGTGGAGAAAGATCGTGGATGCGGTACACAAAAAGGGTGGCCTTATATTCCTGCAACTCATTCACGCTGGTCGAGCCGGGATTCCGGAGAAGACCTTCAGCAGCCGAAGAGTGACCAGGATCCCCTTGCTGGGCGCCTGCTTTGCGCGAGTG
>NW_913435.1:0-1289 GCF_000209065.1 Trypanosoma cruzi | reverse complement strand
CAGAGGCACTCTCTTTCATGTATGTTTGCGTGTTCACACACTGGGACACCAAACAACCCTGAACTATCCGCTGCTTGGAGGAATTTCGCGAGCTCTTGCCCACAAGGGTGCTGCAGTCGGCGGATCGTTTTCGAGCGGCTGCTGCACCACACGCTGTGGTCTAAATTTTTGTCTTGAATTATGAATGGCGGGAGTCAGAGACACTCTCTTTCAATGTATGTTTGCGTGTGCACACACTGGACACCAAACAACCCTGAATTATCCGCTTCTTGGAGGAATTTCGCGAGCTCTTGCCCACAAGGGTGCTGCAGTCGGCGGATCGTTTTCGAGCGGCTGCTGCACCACACGCTGTGGTCTAAATTTTTGTCTTGAATTATGAATGGCGGGAGTCAGAGACACTCTCTTTCAATGTATGTTTGCGTGTGCACACACTGGACACCAAACAACCCTGAATTATCCGCTGCTTGGAGGAGTTTCGCGAGCTCTTGCCCACAATGGTGCTGCAGTCGGCGGATCGTTTTCGAGCGGCTGCTGCACCACACGCTGTGGTCTAAATTTTTGTTTCGAATTATGAATGGCGGGAGTCAGAGACACTCTCTTTCAATGTATGTTTGCGTGTGCACACACTGGACACCAAACAACCCTGAATTATCCGCTGCTTGGAGGAGTTTCGCGAGCTCTTGCCCACCATGGTGCTGCAGTCGGCGGATCGTTTTCGAGCGGCTGCTGCACCACACGTTGTGGTCTATGTTTTTGTTTCGAATTATGAATGGCGGGAGTCAGAGGCACTCTCTTTCAATGTATGTTTGCGTGTTCACACACTGGACACCAAACAACCCGGAACTATCCGCTGCTTGGAGGAATTTCGCGAGCTCTTGCCCACAATGGTGCTGCAGTCGGCGGATCGTTTTCGAGCGGCTGCTGCACCACACGTTGTGGTCTATGTTTTTGTTTTGAATTATGAATGGCGGGAGTCAGAGGCACTCTCTTTCAATGTATGTTTGCGTGTGCACACACTGGACACCAAACAACCCTGAATTATCCGCTGCTTGGAGGAGTTTCGCGAGCTCTTGCCCACAATGGTGCTGCAGTCGGCGGATCGTTTTCGAGCGGCTGCTGCACCACACGTTGTGGTCTATGTTTTTGTTTTGAATTATGAATGGCGGGAGTCAGAGGCACTCTCTTTCAATGTATGTTTGCGTGTGCACACACTGGACACCAAACAACCCTGAATTATCCGCTGCTTGGAAGATTTCGCGAGCTCTTGCCCCACATGGTGCTGCAGTCGG
>NW_913434.1:0-1289 GCF_000209065.1 Trypanosoma cruzi | reverse complement strand
CAGCGCCCTCTCCGGATTTCGGGGTTATTATTCGGATTTTTACTCAGTAACGAGGACGTGTTCCGCGATGGTGGCTGTTGTGCGGCCGTAGAATTTATTTGAGAAAACATTAGGGGTAAAAAACGATAACGCCCTTTTGTGGCTTTCACTAAATAAATTTAGGACGTGTGCGTTGCTGGTCGATGAGGAAGGGCGCGGGGCCACTGCTGCTGCGCACCACAGCCACCCATCGGACTCCGCAACGGCATTTTCGCTGTTTTTTGTGCATTGTTTCTATTTCTGTGCGGGTGCCTGCAATGCCTTTCTCGTTCCACGATGACTGTGTGGGAGGGCATGCCTGTCAGTTTTTATGCTTCTGGTGTTGTGTAGAAGGAACGAGAGGAAGAACGAAGAATTATGCGGAATGATGTGTTGCCTTGCGTATATGTTGATGTATTTCTGTGGGGTATTTCATTACTTACACCTTCCTTTTTTTTTTTTTTTTTTACGTTGCTCCACACGTGTCTCAGTGTTTGCTTTAGGACGGCCACACACGGGTAGCTTGAGTCGCGGGTATATATATATATATTGATGTCATTTTGTGTTGGGCAATAACGTGGGCACTTTTTTTAGGCATCCACTCTCCACAGCATGCTGCCTGATATTTTGGAGTCATCCCCGATGTAACGCAACCACCGCCGTGGCAGTCATGGGGATTAAGATGGGACGCGGGGCAGCGAAAGATATTGCGCTGCACATGTGTCTGTTGCATTATTTCTGTTGAGGAGGTGTCAATTTAGAAGAAGAGGGATGCACATTGCACGATTCCGAGGCTTGGAGGAGTTATTGCCCTGCCCCTCTTTTATTATTATTTTGTATGATCTCTGGCTTCCACCCGTGTCTGCCCCGATTTGCCTTCCTGAGTGGAGCTGCGCCATGGCCATCCTTTTTTTGTTGATTGCGGGAGGAAAAACACATTGCGAGCGACGAAACCACACGTCATTTGTGCGGCGTCCGGGGAGGTACGTATTTGAGGCGGAGTGCACATATGTGGATGTCGTGTAGGACGAAGCGGGGGTTGAGTGCCCAACCGTCACTCCCTTTCTGGAGAGTGTGCTCCCCTTTTTTGATGTTGCCCTTTTGTGTCGGGGCACGGCGGGATTGGACAGCACCGTCCCACGAAAGGCCCCGCGCACATGCACACTCTCATGCCACTGTCGCCCCCGGATTCGGGTGTAAAACTCAAATTTCAGCTTTTTGCATTGACGCAATTATTTTTATTATTAACTGACGCCATCCTTTCCGGCGTG
>NW_913433.1:0-1289 GCF_000209065.1 Trypanosoma cruzi | reverse complement strand
TCCCCTCTGTTTCGTTTGGGCAAACGGCTCCGCCCATGAGAGATTACAGATGCGCGCATACTCAAAGACTGACCATGATAAGCGGTCACTCTTTATCCACGGCTGGGTCGCCGCGTGTTGGTCGACAGTGAGGCACATCCACCACAACAATACGCCACGGACAGCGAGGCTCTAGCGGCGCAAAGGACAGCGATCCCAGCCACAGCGCAGTCGTGCCGACCAAGCAAAGCGATATACCGCCGCTGTGCACACACCTCGGAGGGCCGCAGCTGCATGGCACCAGTGATGCGCACAACTGTCAACAGCGGGACGGCATGCAGTTTCCTTCGTCCGTGCCTCACTCCAACAACAAAAGCAGCACAGAAGGCCGCCATGGTCCCTGTAGCAACAAATTCCTTTAGGGAATAGCCGAGTCGACATCCTTCGGTGGGTGCCGCGGCCGGTCCCAATGCTCTCCGCAACGGGGACGGACGCCCCCTCGCAATCCTTGTCCAGTAATTGCCGGTGGGACCGTCCTGCTCCACACCCTCTCCTCGCCGTCCCACAAAACCACCGGAAGGAGACTGCCGGCGGCGGCGGATATCGTGCACACCCGCGCGTGGCCACGGCAAGCAACGCTTCCCTCATCGTACGGTCGAGTGGCTCACGCAATCGTCGCCCCGTCCGTGCATGGGACCCAACGGACGCCGCCCTTTTCGACCACTCTAAGACGCACCTGCATGACAAGGCACCCCAATGCCGCATGCATGGCAGCACTCAGACACGTCTCCTCCGGGTCCCTCGCATCTGTCGTGTTCGTGGGAGGCGTGTCCGGACACCACGAAGAGGGCCTATCCCCGGGCACCGCAAACAAACATTCTCCCCGCCAAATAACAGCGTCAGCATCCCTCACATCCAGTGCGGGATCAATGATGGGGCAGCTGTCCATCGGGCGCTTTGCTGACATTTTATGCACACTCCCAAACACCAGCCACTGGAATACAGATCCGACGCGCAGCATTTGACGGGAACGCCCAATTCGCACAGCATGCGAAGATATTCACCCATGTTCAGTGCGGAGCAATTCCTCTGCTGCTGCAGCGCACAACACGAATTCCCGCACCAACGCGTCGGCTCCGCCATCCCCCTGCTCACCCTCATGCAGCCCAGGACAGCCAATGCAGCCAGCGTCAGCTCCGTGCAGTCGCCGGCACCCCAATCGCTGCCATCCACTCATCCCTCGCGTGGCACCGCGACCGGTGCGACTCCAGCGTCCTCCCGTCCCCATCGCCATCCTGCTGCTCCACGCC
>NW_913432.1:0-1289 GCF_000209065.1 Trypanosoma cruzi | reverse complement strand
GTGATTAAGTGGGAACATTGAGGACGCCTATTCTGCGATAACAGGTGGATGGATAATACCCTTTTCGTTTGTTTGCGGAGGAGAAGGCCACCGGTTTTCGACGACGATGGATCGCGGGGCCGCGCGACAAGAACAGACACGACCCTTGCGAGGCTCATGTTCCTTTTTTGCGCATTTCCCATTATTTGCCGCCTGTGATGGCTGAGGCCGCTTTCTGCCTGGAATTAAAGGCGTCTTTTTTCAACTCTTTTTACCGCGGGAGACTCGGCATCCCTTTCGATTCTGCGTGGAGGACGGCGCGCTGGTGGAGCCCACACGGCCCCCAATAGGATACAAGGCCGGCCCAGAAATTCTCCAGATTATTATTAGCAGTTGCCGAGGTGACGACGGTGGTTCACCGCCTCTGGGCTGCATCTTCGTTGGTGCGTGTCGGCGTTTGGATCGATAATATGCGCATCGCGGTGTCGAAAAGCGGTGCGACATCGTGGGAGGCCCAAGCGCTTCGTAATCCGGACGGCCGCCACGCCACGATGGGGAAGGACAGCGAATCGGGCGCCACGCAGTACACCTTCCTCGGGGGCGCGGTTTGATCATACTCACCGTGCGGTGTCCCTGAGCGACAAGTTTGTCCGGTCTGTGCACGCCATGTCGGCGCTGAAATCTCTAACCATCGCGGAAATGGAGGTATGGCGTCACGCTTTTTGTACTTGGCGGCCATTTTGGGCACGCGTTTATGTGACTGCCACTTTTTCATAAAGGCAGCGCGACGACGATTATCCGCACTTAACCAAGGGATGGTGCAGGAGACATCCCCGGCGAACCTTCCGCCGGCAGCGGTTGGCTTGGGCGAGGGATTGCGACACATCAGCGAGAATAATCGTCGGCGAATCATCAATCCCACGGAAAAGGCATCGGCCGCCATCATCACGGATCCGTCGCTCCATGGATGAGGAGCCGTTTTCATTCCAGCTCCGGCGACGTTAAAATTGCCGGAGGAAAATGGAAGAGGAAGCGTTTTCTCATCATGCAGGCCGAGGCGCGCGCGGTACGCTTTGCCGTGTCGGTCTTTTCCGCCATCTTGCCACGCACCGTGGACGTTTGGGTGGACAACACTTCGCTGCAAGGAGCGGCGAATAAAGGCAGCTCAAAATCACATGCCATGGCGTGGGAGCTGCGACGGACATATGAGTTTTTTTGACTCACGCGGAATACAGGCATCCTTTGCCTACGTGCGGTCTGCAGACAACCGCGCAGACGGCATACCGCGCGGTCGTGTTTTTACAATTCAG
>NW_913431.1:0-1289 GCF_000209065.1 Trypanosoma cruzi | reverse complement strand
ACGGAAAAAGTGAATTGTTAACTTGATTTTTTTATATGGTTAATTTTTCAAATGATATTATGAAGATCTAAAATATTAAAAGTAAAAAATTGAATTACGGAAAAAGTGAGGTCAAAAGTGAAATAAATTTGCAGAACAATTTTCATTGAAATAAGACATTGAGTATCACACTTTATTGAATCAACATCTATAAGAATGAAGTGTTTTGAAGCTGAAATAATATTGAATAGAAATTAATTTTTTCTGAAATTTTGAATGAAATTATGGGAAATAAAAAAATTACTAAATATTGTATTCATACAAATATATTATTTTAAAGGAAAAATAGATGCTGATAGAAACGATGAAAAATTTTGAAAACTTTACAATTAATTTATGTTCGTTAACCACAGAGCTTGCAATCCAAAGCTCACGTTAGACTACAAGAGTCATGAAGTCTCATACTAAGGGATATCCAACATATATTTTAATAATCTAATGTTTGTGACAAATATTCAACATAAAATTAAGTTTTCGTTTCGTTACAAGGCATTCATACTTTGGAGATATCATATTTAATGTACAGAAAAGTTAATATTAAACAATACATGCTAAAGAATTAATAAATAAGATAATAAAATAAATTTATACGTAATTACTTTCATTTAATATGCTTTATGCTGTATAATATTGATTAAGAGGCATTAAAAGGTTCCATAGTCTGCTTTTATAGGCAAGATTTTTGATAAAAATTTAAAATTTTGAAAAATGATGAGAAAAGGAAAAAAAAGGTAAATGAGAGCAAGAGGAGGGGAAAAAAAGAAAAAGAAAAGAAAGGGAAGGGAAAAATAAAAGAAAGAAGGACATATAAAAATTTAGATGCGCATTCTTAATGCCGAGGCGGCTTGCCGCCGAGGCGCGATTTTTTTAGGCCTCTACGGTAACCCGGCAATGTTTTTTTAAATCTTGTACAGCCCTAGGTAAAAATCAAATTTTATTGCAGATTCATCGAGAAAATAAACTAACGAATCCCTCAAAATTGAGAGGGTAATCCTCCTCCTCTCAAATAAACGTACATACTGGTGCACCCTTAAGGAAACAAAGAGTCGAAGCAGAACAAAGGGAAATGGTTGAATACAGGAAACAAAGACAACAATACTTAGAAATACAATTGACAAGAGCCAAAATGCAACAAGAAGAGAAAATAGAAGAACAAAGGCAAAAAGCCCAAGAAAAAGAAAGAATTACAGAAGAACAGAAGAAAATGTATGAATTGAAGAAACAAAAAGAAAGAAGAGAGTTCCAAGAAA
>NW_913430.1:0-1288 GCF_000209065.1 Trypanosoma cruzi | reverse complement strand
GATGGCAGTGCGGATGAGGACTTACTGTTGCAGTGGCGTGCTTGGCTGCGGAGGGAATGCGCGGAGGAGGTCAGCAGGAGGACAGGAGGCAGTGGGAATGCGTCCGCCGTCGAGGAGTGTGTGCGTCAGGCAATGGAGAGTGTGCGTGCCGTTGTGGATGGCCGTCGTCGTTGGAGACGTCAACGGATTGCTGTTGTTGCTGCTTCTGCTGCTGCGGCTGCGGCTGGAAAAGGGGATGTCAGCACGGACAAGGATGGCCAGGCAAGGAATAAAGAGGTTTCGCCACCCGAAATAAAAGATGAAAAGCCGGTGGCTTCAGGACAAGAATCAACAGATGCAACAAGAAGAAAGGACCAGACGACACAGGATCCTTCATCTGCTATTGTGTCGCGTAAAAAACTAATTTCCGATCAAAAACAAGAAGAAGATGAAGACAACGAAGATGAAGAAGCGGAGGAAGAAGCGAAGATACGCGAAACACCACCACCGGTAGTACTACCGCCAGCAGCAGCAGCAGGAGGAGGAATAAAACCACCATCTGGTGCTTCTGTTCCTGCTGCTCCTGACGCCATTCTCACTTCGCGGTCTTCTCCTTCTGGTGTTGATTCTTCATCCCGCATTGGTGGCGAAGGGTCCACCGTCAGTATTTCACCCAATGCAGTTGGGAAGCCTTCAAAACAAGATAAGGTGCCAGAAGCAAAGGAGAGTCAACACGCCCAGCCACACGACGGAGAGGCAGCAGATACACTCAACAACGGACCGGAACAAAACAGTTCTGCTCCAACAACAACGGGTCAGAATGACAACGAAGTCGCCACGTTGGGTGCCGGTGGTTTACGCTCTTCGGGAGAACAAATAACGGTAAAAGGGGGTTTAGAAGCTTCCCGAACAGACGAATCGTCAGCTGATCCAAATACAAAATTACAAGAAAGTGAAAAGACTCCAATGAAATCATCACAAGCAGCAGCGACAGAACCAAAAACTTACCACGAAGTATTGACGTCAGTAAAAGAGGAGACAAAGAGCAAGAGCACGGATGCATCAGAGAATTTACCTGATGCGGCCGAAAGCATTAACGAACATCCTGCATCCGCAGCCAATACAATGCAGAGTACATCAACTGGCAGTCAAGAAGGAGCATCTACGCCGTCTTCAAATAGAATTCCTCCACTTCACGAGGAAACGACCACAGGAACTGACACTACTGATAATGCTCAACCTCCGAGAGAAAAACCAGTCGAAGCCACAGCCATGAAAAATGGCACGGCGACGACTGGCGACAGTGACA
>NW_913429.1:0-1288 GCF_000209065.1 Trypanosoma cruzi | reverse complement strand
AGTGGTGTGATATTGGCGCCTGTCTCTGGGGACATGGTGTGCCAGTGTGGCGAGACCCAGGTGCAAATGACGTTCATTAATGGTAACCAGATGTCGGATGAGACGTTAACTGTGGCGGCATCGTCGACAGGGTTATGCCTGTTTCATGGACCCATCTCTAAAGCATGGCAGGATTCTACTCTTATTGGACATATTGCGAATCTACGGGCGCCTCAGATCCCTAATTTCGAGACACAAGTGCTCCTGCCCGCTATGGGGGCAGCCCGGGAGTTGGGGCACCAACAAGGGCTCATCACTGCTGAAAGGGAGCGCCTGAATTTTGATTACGCTAACGCCGTCGCGGACGTGCAGAATCGGAATGCTCAGCTTAACTCGCAGGTTGAGGAAGCGCATATTAACCTATCGGTAAGGGAATCCAATATCGCCGGGGCCGGCAACCAGGTCCTAGAACTACAACGGCAATTGGAGGACGCTCACGCCCAATTACGGGAGCGCGAATTCAACTTGGGAAGGCTCACCGGTCAATTCCAGGAACGGGAGGCACGCCAAAACGCACAACAACCCGCGCGGGACGCGGAGACGGCGGGGCGGGACGAGGCCCCCGCTACTCGACACGTTGTCAACAACCCTGATGGCGTATCTACACTACCGCATCAAACGAATATCTTGATGGCTGGAGGCGTGCCTAGCAGCGCGGCCCGACACAGTTCGGCGGCTTACAGACCCCCTCACGACAATGTTGGGAGACCACATTTCCACCCCTCCACGCCGTTGCCTTCCCGCACTTCTCCCCTGGAAGCCCAATCACCTATGGAAGAGGACCGCGGTTTCTGCGCATTCGACGTCACCACGTGGCCTACGCGCATATGGAATGAGGGAACTTCCGGAGTTGTCATCGACCTCCGGTGCGCATACCAAAGCTGGCAACTGGACAACGAGCAGGTTAAACTTGCCTTTGACAATTTGGTCGAGTGGATCGGCGTGCTGGAAGGCCTGCAGGATCCCACCGATCGCTTCATGCATTTGGGGAGGTCCCTGCTGAATACATTCCGGATGCAGCTCACGATTGCATCCGATCCCCGCATCCGGCTTTCCAAACTGCGCGCCCGTCTTTACACCGCTGTTCACCAGACGGACGCTTACGCGAGGGCAGCTCAGCTTCTCGTCGATCGGCGAGAAACCCCACGCACTGTGCGATGCCAACGTTGTCATATCTTTGGACACGAGGCATCTACATGCAATGTGCGCCCCAGAGGGAATTACTCACAATACAGGCGCCCATCAAAAA
>NW_913428.1:0-1288 GCF_000209065.1 Trypanosoma cruzi | reverse complement strand
AGAGACGGCACCCACAAAGGGAATATCCGACGCTGTGCGGACGCGTGTAGCGGATTTTTGTTGGAGCTTCGCCTTTTGATTCATGAGGCGAGTAGTCGTGAATTGTTCTTACACCTTCGAAAGGAGAAGTGAATGCGGAGGGCGGCGCATCGTCAGCGGCGGATGCCGGCGGTCCCAGCAGCGAGGTGCCGCCGCTGCTTGACGTTATTGTTGTGCACTTTCAGGAGGTTGGTGGGAAGGGGCTAAATACCGCGTTTAATGCCTTTTTTGCGGAGGCTCTGAAGACTTTGCTGCCGGAGGCGGCGTGGTCGTCGGGTCTTCTCATGGAGACGAACAGCGACATGCAGCGATTTACGGCTTTGGGGTCGATTGTGTTCTTGTCGTCTCGCATGTGCCCGATCAGTAGTATTCTTTCGTTCCGACACCGCACGTTTGTTGCTGTTGCCGATGATCCTGCGACGTACGGCAGCTCACCGACATTCCTCTTTCACGGTGGCAAATTCTCGGGTGCGGGATCGGGTCGCAAGGGATTTCTGCTGACTTCACTGCGCTTTGGCACGGTGGTGGTAAATTACCTCAACGTCCATTTATATCATGACAGCCGAAACACCGATGCGGCAATGGCAAGCCCAAGTCTGTACTCGGTGCAACGTCAGGAGGCGCTTTTGGAGGCGATGGCAGAATGTATGGTTTTTATTTCGCCAGAGGATCCGCTGTTTATTTTTGGAGACTTTAATGCCCGCCTGGACACTCACAACTTGCTGAAGCACCTTAAGGAGACTCAACAGATAGACGTCAAAATATTGGTAAAAGAAGTACAGGCACCGGATAGATTTTGGGAACTTTTTACGGAACCGCAAAACGCGGGAATGATAAAGAAGTTTGATTTGGAGCTGCAGCGTTTGATGGATGTGGTGGCACAACAGAGCGGTGTGGAGCTGGCAGAGTTCGCCATTCGTTTTCCTCCAACGTTCCCACGTATTCCTGAGAGGGAATTCGCGAAAAGCAATCAGAAGCAACAAATTGAGATGTCGGGTGGTAATGTAGAGGCGAGTGAATATGGAGTCAAGGACGATGATCCAAAGTTAGGGAACGAGAGGAGAAAAAAAGCGGCGAGAAAAGAGAAGGGCACTGGTGAGGCAAAGCCATCACTTGTGCTTCCCCGTATTACAGCAATACCCACGCGCGGATACACCCGTCGGCGCATTCCTGCCTGGTGCGATCGTGTCGTTTGGAACCCTGCCGGGCTGGAACTCATGACGGGACAGCGCTCTTTGCCCCCCTCCGT
>NW_913427.1:0-1288 GCF_000209065.1 Trypanosoma cruzi | reverse complement strand
ATATACACAAAAAAGGCAAAATGCAACGACACCCGTGTGTCACTCCTTATCCTTCTCAGAAGTTAAATGTGAAGCATTCGTAGGAGCGGAGGTTTGAAAAGCAGCTCGCGCCTTCTCGGCACGTTCACGCTGACGCGCTTCAATTGCATCAAACTTTGAAAAGAGTGCCGATTGCGCTTGAAGAGATGCCCCGCGGAGATTTACTTCTCCCTTGCGGTCATCCACCTCGTATCCCGCTATGCGATAGCGTTGCGCCATCTCTCGCTCCTTGTCCCGATGCATCCGCTCCAGTTCTCTCTCATTATTCATGTGCAGATGCGACAGTTCCTGAATCTGTTCACAAAAAGAGGTAGTTAACTTCTCTCGCTCCCTATCAAAGGAAACACGCATGTCTTCCGTAAGTTTCTGATAATAGGTCTTAAGTTCTACCTCTTTTGAGGCCAAGGCTACCTTTGCTTCTTGTTCTTCTTGCGCATGCTGCAGACGCATCCTCTGCTCGCGTTCTCCAAGTTCTCTTTCTCTCCGAGCAATATCCATCAAAAGATGCTGCTCCCGCTCATTGTGTCGCTGCTCCAACAGATTCATCTCATTTCGATATTGATCAAACCATCGTTCCTTGTCCTGTTCGATGCGTAAAACATTTGCCTGGTTATCTTTTTCCTCCTTTTCCTTCAATAATTTCATTTGTTTCAGAACTTCATTCTGTTGCTGGTGCTCAAATTCCATTACGCCCTGCCAGAATTTTGACAGCTGTTGCTCACGCTCCTTCATTTTTTTGATCATCACCTGCTGAATATTCGTTACTGCGTCTTTGAACCCCCGCAATATGTCCTTCTCACGCTCGTCATAGTAGTGGATGATATCCCTTCGATTTTCCTCAAAGACTGTGTATCGCTCCTGCAAGGCGCATTCCTGTTCCCGATTGGACTCACTTAGCCGCCGTCGAAGATCCCTCACCATCTCTGTGGCATGCTCCAAAGAAGCTTCAAGCTCCTTGATACGTATTTCTGCCATCATTCGACCTGCCTCCGCTACCGTCGCGCGGTCGTTCACATGCGCAACTCGCTGCTCAGCCTCTCGAAGCCGCATGCTAAGGCTGTAATTCGCATTCTCAAATTCTATGAGCTGTTGAGACTTCTTTGCAAGCAGACCTTTAACATTTTCGTTGGTAGATTGGAGGTCTTTATATTCGAATGAAAGCGCATCCAAAGCTTTACGCTGTTGGTTAATCATAGTCTCGGAGGCATCGCGATACGACGCCGCCTCCTGCTCGTGTGTGAGTGAAGCT
>NW_913426.1:0-1288 GCF_000209065.1 Trypanosoma cruzi | reverse complement strand
AACAACCCCAAACAGACTGGGAAGTGTGAAGTGAACATGCCAGCTAAAGTCTTCAAAGTATGGAGGGACAAACCCCTAGGCCCCAGTGTATAAGACTGCTGTCACCACAGTATAACTTCTCCATAACTCCTCCCTATACCCATTAGCTGGTTGAAGGTACCATGAACCCTTTCAGTTTCCCACTGGTATAAAAACAATCAAAGAGGCTCAAGTAAGGCATGTTTACCTGTCTTGCTGTCCTCTCTACACGGTTTACCAGCTCTATCTGGTGATCCCAAATCACCTGGGAGTGGCTTCAATATACCTGTCTAATATCTTCCAGTGTTCTTCCCCGAAGTAAAGCTCATCAGCTTCTCTCGAGTCAGATAGAGATAGGAATTACAAACCAAGAGAATTTGCTCGCATGCCATCCTTCTTGATCCATCGCCGTGGCGATAGCCATACCACCTGACTACGGCTCCTCCTTTCCCCCCCTAAAAACAGAATCTCCATGAGCTGCACATCTCCGCAAACATTTGTTATTCTCACTTTCTCCTTCACTGGTTGCCCAATAATCACCTTCACATCACCAGATCATTCACTTCTTTTGCCTCTTTATGAACACACTAGCAATGCCTGTTCAGCAAAATGCTGGATCTACATGATCTGACACCCTGGGGATCCGCTTTGGCCCCCCTCCCGAGCATCCCAGAGGTTGCTTTCTTAGAAGTGGCCATGAGGATTCAATGGGTGTGTAAAAAAAGCTTCAACCCCTTTTGCCGCGTCATTGACTTCCTTCGTGGCTCTAACAATCTTGTTTACGTTGTCGAGTTCGATGATGGAGAAAAGTATGTGATTCGCGTCCCAGCAACGGGCCGGGGAGGCAGCCTTGCCGAGGCGTGCATTTATAGCTCTGGCTCACGCCATGCAATATATATCCGAGCCGTAACGAGCATCCTTATTCCCGGGATATTCGCCTTCTATAACAGCTGCAACACTCCCGACGCCCCATTCATGGCCTTGAGCTTTGTACATGGCTGCCCTGCGGATTTAACATGGTTTGAACCATCGGGACTCGACGCTTTGGAAGAGTGGCGAGTTAAGATCTTGGAGAGCCTTGCAGGGGCAATGTCACAGCTTCAAGGGCTCGAATTCAGCCACGTTGGTTCCCTATTCCCTACGGGCAATGCTCTGATAAGGGGGCCTTGTTATCGCTGGGATTACGGGACCTTTGGAACAAAGGATTATGGGAGGGTCCTTAAGGTCGAAGACTTCGGATCCTTTACCTCCTCGCAAGCGTATCTCCAGT
>NW_913425.1:0-1288 GCF_000209065.1 Trypanosoma cruzi | reverse complement strand
TGAAAAGGAGGAGGCAAAGTTATTATATGTAATATTTTGTTTTTATTCTCATTTTCTTTTTTTTTTCGTTTGTTTTCTTGTGTTGTATGCAATTTTTAAATTGTTTTGCTTTTCTGCATTTTTATTGCTTTTTGTTCGTTTCAAGCAGTATATATATATATATACTTTGCCCACCCCAGTCTTCTAGCACGCATTAACCCCTTGTTTGTTTGTTTGTTCGTTTGTTTGCGATGTAAATGTTGCAATGAAAGTGATTTATAAGAGGCGCCTTTTGACGGACAAATGTTGCGAGTTAGTTATCTACACTTTTGACGCGGTGTATAAAAGAAGGGAAAAAGAGACAAAAGGGTTTGTTGTTTTTTTTTTTTTTTTTTTTCAAACCCTCGAAAGGATTTTGGAAGAAAAAAGTATCTTCTATACACATTTATATACATATATACTTCTCTTCCGCTTTTTTTTTTTCTTTTTTTTTTTTCCTTTTTTTTTCTTTTCTTTTTTGTTGTTTAAAATGTCATTTGGTGGTGGTGGGTCTGAAGTATTTTTTTTTTCTTTTTGTTTTGTTTCTCTCTTTCTTTCTTTCTTTTTTTTTTTTTTATATTTCTTTTGTGTGATTTTAGATTTTTGTGTGTGGAGTTGACGAGTTTTAGATCGAAATGTTTCGACGATGCGAGCGACGGTGCATGAACCGCGGGCATTTGATGCCGACACCGTCAAAGTACTCGGATAGGCCTGGCATGTGGGGCCCAGGGGCGGGTCCGCCGAAAGACACTCTCGCTCGTCGGTCAATGTTTTTTCGCATGCTGGTGATGAATAAAATAGGACGCTTGACGAAGCCATTTCGTACCAATCGTGTTCGATGGATTTGGCGCAAGACGCAGCTGCAATTATGGAAAACTTTTGTGATGTCAATGGTGTTTATGTGTTTGTTACTCTTTGGGAACATATGGCTGTCTTTTGTGTACCATGCCTACACGGTGGGCCCAACAACACCTGTTCTTGAAAGAAAAGTCCGTGAGCACCGAGTTTCAAAACAGATTCTGCAAATGGTGAGAGAGAGAGAAAAGGAAATGGTGAAGGAGGAGGAGTTGGATAGCGCCAAAAAGCTGATAGAGGCTCAAAAGGCTTCAAAGTGAAGTGTCAAGAAGGAAGTGAAGAGGAGGGACGGTGTGGGGTCGGAGGGAAGGAGAGAGAGAGAGGGGGAGAAATATTGGGGAGGGTGGGAAGAAATAAGAAGGGGAATTGGAGGGAGACGATGTCATCCAGTCCGGATGCCTGTTGCGCTTCTATT
>NW_913424.1:0-1288 GCF_000209065.1 Trypanosoma cruzi | reverse complement strand
GCTTTGTCTCCTCCGTCCCCGGGAGGATGTTGACCACGAAGTCGGATTCACGCAACACACGCTCCCGCTCCGCATCGCCGTGCAAAAGACGCACGCCATACTCGTCCACCTCCTTCGTGGGCGCGGACCGCCTCACACCCGTCACCTCCATCCCAAAGGCACTGAGAAGTTTGGCGCTGGCCTGCCCAATGTCGCCGTAGCCAATGATGCCCACCTTCCTCCCACGCAGTTCAACCATGAGGAAGGGGTCCCACTTGTGCTCCGCGCGACTCGCCAGGGAGCGCCACGTCTGCCGGTAGAAGTATAGCATGGAGTACATCACGTGCTCTGCCAGGACGGAGGAGTAGCAGCCTCGCGCGTTCGCGAACGGAGTGTCCTGCAGTTCTTTGACAAGTTCACCCAACCGGTAGACATCCACACCAGCAGTGAGTGAGTAGATCCAAAGGACACGACGCTGCTCCTTCGGCAGGTGATAGTCGTCACACAGGCATTTGGTTGCACCGTGACCGAGCGGGCTAAATATCGCCTGCAGGATTTTCGCTTCCCCACACCTTCACTGCCTTCAGCTCCACAGAAGGATCAGGCACGCCTAGTACAGCCATGGAAAAGTGCTGTGTTCAGATCAAATCCTGAAAGTGGCTTGCCCGTCCTACAATGCCTGAGTACATGCACAAAAACAAGGAGGATTTCCCCCCCTTACAGACCCCTTCGGCATGCTCTTTCTTGTATTATTAAGCACGCGTAAGAATTGTCACAAAACATAAAAATCCTAATTATTCAACGACAAGAAAAATCATAAACGCGACAATACTAAAACAAATCTCATTGATCGCTTCAAAACTATAGAAATCATTGCACTCAAAACCAAAAAAAAAGGGAACCGCACGCTAACAAGATTTCCCTTCTCACCTTGTAAAAAAAACATGAATATTCACATTATTAAAACACAAATGCACAAAAGAAAGTAAACCTTCATTGTTTACCTTCGCCTTTTTGAGCGGCAAGAAAAGACAAAGATGGGATCACACAGAAGAAATGTTCACGAAACCACAAAGCAAAAAGCACATAAAGAAACAGCAAACACACAAACTAGGACATACATTCAACAATTCCCCAAAGTAAACAATCACTAAACACCGATGTTGTTCCTGAGACAATCCCCCCCCCTCTCATGAGTAATGCGCAGTGAATGCAGACACGACAACGGAAAGGACGCAGTCCTAACACAATCATCCACCTGCAAACCCCGTCGAGCTACTCTGAAACACAAAAAAAAAAAAAAAAAAAA
>NW_913423.1:0-1288 GCF_000209065.1 Trypanosoma cruzi | reverse complement strand
CCACCGCCGCTGGATGTCACACCCACGTAGCAGTGGTGCGTCTTCCACATGTTCAGCGCGAGGCTCGTCAGCGTCTGGTTCACCACGCAGCTCGTGTCGCCGTCCACGGCTCTCTCCGGCAAGAGCGGCACAACCGTGTCGGGCACCTCGAAGGGAAGACACGACGCGCCATGCCATCCGCCCTTGCAGCTGCACGAGCACGAGCTGCGGTCCACCGACTCCGTACCGGGCATGTAGCACGCAGCGTCGTCGTTGCATGTGCCGCACCCGAACACCACCACGTCCTCCGGAAACACGCCGTCGTACGACACCTCCTTCTCGCCCTGCATGTTGCACCCCACCACAAAACGCGCGTGTGACGTCACAATCGAGTTCGATGAAGTAATTTTCGCAAAGGCTTTACTCGAGTCCGCCTGACGGTTGTGTGCAAGCGACACGGTGGTGCCGCTGCCCGACAGTCTAATAGTGTACCAGGAATACGGCATACTCAATACTGAGGATGCGCTCACGTTGTTGCCCTCCACACGCCACTGCGCACCACCCTGAAGAGCGACCGTGACGCTCAACTGCACCAGAGCAGAATCCAAAGCCTCCGTACTGCCAGTGAAGGTGCAGTCAGCCACTCTCAGCAGCCCCGCGGAGCTCACAGAAACCAACAACTGAAAATAAATGCCGCTGGCTGCGCTCATCGTGTTGTTCTCGACGTCAATGTAGCCGCCGTTCTTTAATTCAACATCTTTATAATAAATGGCAGACTCCGAGCTGTAATCCCTCTTTGTTGACTTCAGTGTATTTCCCTTAATAATGATCCCGCCCCCATCAACAACAACAGGAACGGGGAAATAAACTGCGAAACTCTCCCCCTCCATGTTGTTGTCGAGCAGCAGCAGCGTCGTGTTCGCACCCAAAGTAAACCTTGGAAAGTGAATGGCATGGCTCGACGCTGACAAGAGCTTACTGCCTGCCACCAGTATCTGGGAGCTCGCGCCAAAATCACCCTCAAACTCCAACTCACCGGAATCCAGCATCGAGGATGTCACGCTCAAGTGCACGCGCGCACCACTCCCCTTGATCGACAAGCCCATGAGGACGCACTGCAGCAGCGTGATGTTGAGTGTCTTTCCTGGCGCGTCGAAGCTCCACAGGTCCAGCACAATCGCGGCGGTGAAGGTCACGTTGACAAAGCACAGGCCACGCACACCGGGATCAGGATAGTCCACGGAGTTGATGCTGCCACCGTGCACGCAACGGACCTCCGTATCGTTCGCATCTGAGAGCGGGAACGGCC
>NW_913422.1:0-1288 GCF_000209065.1 Trypanosoma cruzi | reverse complement strand
TCTCTGACTCCCACCATTCACAATCGGAAACAAAAATTTGGACCACAACGTGTGATGCAGCAGCCGCTCGAAAACGATCAGCCGAGTGCAGCACCCGTGTGGGCAAGAGCTCGCGAAATTCCTCCAAGCAGCGGATAGTTCAGGGTTGTTTGGTGTCCAGTGTGTGAACACGCAAACAGATATTGACAGAGAGTGTCTCTGACTCCCACCATTCACAATCGGAAACAAAAATTTGGACCACAACGTGTGATGCAGCAGCCGCTCGAAAACGATCAGCCGAGTACAGCACCCGTGTGGGCAAGAGCTCGCGAAATTCCTCCAAGCAGCGGATAGTTCAGGGTTGTTTGGTGTCCAGTGTGTGAACACGCAAACAGATATTGACAGAGAGCGTCTCTGACTCGCACCATTCACAATCGGAAACAAAAATTTGGACCACAACGTGTGGTGCAGCAGCCGCTCGAAAACGATCAGCCGAGTGCAGCACCCTTGTGGGCAAGAGCTCGCGAAATTCCTGCAAGCAGCGGATAATTCAGGGTTGTTTGGTGTCCAGTGTGTGAACACGCAAACAGATATTGACAGAGAGTGCCTCTGACTCGCACCATTCACAATCGGAAACAAAAATTTGGACCACAACGTGTGATGCAGCAGCCGCTCGAAAACGATCAGCCGAGTGCAGCACCCTTGTGGGCAAGAGCTCGCGAAATTCCTGCAAGCAGCGGATAATTCAGGGTTGTTTGGTGTCCAGTGTGTGAACACGCAAACAGATATTGACAGAGAGTGTCTCTGACTCCCACCATTCACAATCGGAAACAAAAATTTGGACCACAACGTGTGATGCAGCAGCCGCTCGAAAACGATCAGCCGAGTGCAGCACCCGTGTGGGCAAGAGCTCGCGAAATTCCTCCAAGCAGCGGATAATTCAGGGTTGTTTGGTGTCCAGTGTGTGAACACGCAAACAGATATTGACAGAGAGTGTCTCTGACTCGCACCATTCACAATTGGAAACAAAAATTTCGACCACTACAAGTGATGCAACGGTCGTTATCGTTGGTGATACGACCGAAAAAGAGGGTTCCTTGTGATCTGCAGGGCACGCGCAGGTCTGTCGAAGAGTGGGCAGGAGTCGCATCGCGCCTGTGCGCAGTGCCGCCACCCGGGGCACGATTTCCGGGTCAACACCAGGAATAGAGCCCTCGCCACACCGTCAAGCGCCTGTCATGCGGTGTACGCGCCTTTCTTTTCCTCCTCGACTTCCTTCCAGCATAACCTCTTGACGGCGGTGAAAAAG
>NW_913421.1:0-1288 GCF_000209065.1 Trypanosoma cruzi | reverse complement strand
TCCCGTTGGGATCGGAAGATGAACTTGATGGAACACCGGTAAGAAGGAACTTCACTTAAGCCATCGATACCCCCAACACCATCCACAACACCGCCAGTGCCACCAGCACCACTGTCTCTGTCAGAATTACCGCCACCAGTGTCGCTGTCACCGGGTACTGGTGGTCGGGATGAAAGCGGTTCCTTGGATTCTTTTTCCGGTGGTGGTGGTGGGGCGGCACTTCCGATGATATTGTGGGTGCCAATGACTCTGATTGTTTTATTGGTGGCGTTACCGAAGATGGATTGAAACCCGGACTATGTCTAATTGTAACAGGAGCTTCTTCTCCGTCAGTCGAGGCTTCAGCGGCAGTGATAGACAATGCAGACCGCAACGGCAACGTAATCTCAGTCTTCTTACATCCACTCGGCATGTGACACCAATTCGTACCCAACAATCCCGACGCCATGCAGCCACCAAATGCGCTGTTGTCGACGTCCCTCGCATAAACACCGCCAGCACCGCACCACAGCACGCCGAGGGCACACACCAGCAGCACACGGCCAGTCATCATCATCGCCATCACTCCTGTCACTTGCGTGTAGCCTTCAGCACAAACTAACAACACGTCAACGCAGAGTCAAAGCAAAGAGGAGAGACAAGTCACACAGCCACGCACCGTCCCATCCAGCGACGAGAGTCACACAGCCACAACAATTGGGTGGGCACGGTTCAACAACAATCAAAATAAAAGAAGAGCGCTCCTCGCCGTGCACCGTTCCTCACGCTCCCACTGGCACTGTTACTGTTGTTCCCTCTTCTCAGGCCCTCACAGGCACGCCACGCTCACTTCAACACGTGCCCCTCCCAGCACAGGCCTCGGGTTCGTCATGCACTCCCGCTGCGCCGCAACGTCCGCCACCTCCTCCCCAGTCAAACAGCTCCGTGTACTCCACGTCCCACACAATCGCCGGCAAGCCACGGCCGCGCAAAACACACACAGCGCAACAACGTCGTGCCGCCTCTCCTCCAAAATCATGAGCGCAACGCCCAACAAGTACTGGCGCACGTGCTCCATGCGCTGCAAACACATGCCGATCAGGTTGGCCGTCATGCACTGCATCTTGTCGTCCTAATTGTGCTTGGAGCAGGCCTTCCACATCCTCTCAATCCATAGCCTGGTGCTGTGAGAGGCTGCCGAAAGGTGCCACTTGTGTGGAGGACCTCAATGTGCGGAAACAACGGCCACACTTCCACACACATCTCCGCTCCCTCCGCTGTCCCACACACACAAAAGGGCGGTGTCATG
>NW_913420.1:0-1288 GCF_000209065.1 Trypanosoma cruzi | reverse complement strand
TGTCGGTGAACGCCACGTACGACGGCGTTGTGCGGTTGCCCTGATCGTTCGCAATGATCTCCACGCGCTCGTTCTGCCAAACACCAACGCACGAGTAAGTTGTGCCGAGATCGATGCCGATGGCTCCCTCGTACGTCATTTCCTTCTTCTTCCCTGCTGTTTTTTTAAAAGATAACTCTCGACCTTGATTGACTCTGGCGTGCTCCGTGGCACACGGCGGAGGAGCGGGGGAGAAAGGAGGAAAGGAAGCCGGCAGTACAAGGACACGCACACAGGCGGCAACAGCAACAACAATGGCAGAGGCAACCGTGGTGCCCTCAACAGCACAAGTGCCATCGCAATGACAGTACCAATAACAACCGTAACCAATAATAATAATAATAATAATAATAACAATAATAATAATAATAATAATAATAACAATAATAATAATAATAATAATAATAATAATAATGGAGAGGGAAAAAAAACAATAATAAAAATAGTGATGGCTGCTGGGTTTGTCGCAGACCACTACGCTCTACAAAGGAGAAAACCAACGGGTTATTCGTTCGCGAACAGACGCCGCCATGAGAACATCTTCAGGGATGCGCTCTCAGTCAACTTCCTCCACCTTCGGTCCTGACGAAGACGACGGGTTCGCGCCGCCAGGCATGCCCCCGGGCATTCCACCAGGCATACCGCCAGGCATACCGCCAGGCATACCGCCGCCCGCGCCCATGCCCTGGTACATCTTCGTCATGATGGGCGTGCACAGGTTCTCCAGCTCCTTCTGGCGGTGCTCGTACTCCTCCTTGCTGGCCTCCTGGTTGTTGTTCAGCCATTGCAGCGCCTCCTCCACGGCACTCGTAATCGTGTTCTTGTCGGCCTCCTCAATCTTGCCAGCGACGTTCGGCTCGTTTACGGTGTTCTTCATCGAAAATGCGTAGTTCTCAAGACCGTTCTTTGCGTCAATGCGCTCGCGCTGTTCCTTGTCCTGCGCCTCGTACTTGGCAGCCTCGGACACCATGCGCTCAATGTCCGCCTTGCTCAGGCGGCCCTTGTCGTTCGTGATGACAATCTGGTTGCGCTTACCGGTGCCCTTCTCCTCCGCGGACACGTTCAGGATGCCGTTGGCGTCGAGGTCAAAGGTCACCTCAATCTGGGGCACACCGCGCGGCGCCGGCGGGATGCCGGACAGGTCGAATGTGCCGAGCAGGTGGCAGTCCTTCGTCATCGCACGCTCTCCCTCAAAGACCTGGATGTGCACGCCCGGCTTGGTTGTCCGGCGTACGTCGAGAAGATCTGG
>NW_913419.1:0-1288 GCF_000209065.1 Trypanosoma cruzi | reverse complement strand
GAACTCGGCGTCAAGTGGGGAGCAGCAGCGTTGCTCTACCTGAATGGAACGCCGATCAGCATTGCCGGGGCCGGCACAGAACGGATACCATGCAGCCGCAGAGCCGAATGCATCGCCCCACACCTTGGTATAAGAAAGCCATTGAGCAGCATCCCGCGGACAGGCAGTGCACCGTGTAGTGTGTCAATCTTCACAGGCTCACACTCTCTCCTGACTGCACTTCAAAAACGGGTCCTCTCACGGCATCTGTCCCGATACATCGTCGACTCAGGACACTCCTGCTCCGCCCGCCGCACCGAGGAGCGCGCACACGGACGCAGTCTGTCTTCGGCCACTGCGGCGTGTCCAGGAACGGAGCTTGTGGTGCGAAATCCGAGAAGGCATCCGACCTCGCACAGCTCACAGACAGATGGATCACCGGCATGGTCGCACTGTCCAAACATATTATTCGCGCCCGACAGCTCAGGGAGGAAACTCGCTGCTCCACTGCAGCAGGCGACCGGAACCCACGCGCACGGACACCACCTTCACTCATGGGGAAGAGGCCGCACTGGCCCGCCTCCGCACCAGGGTTCTGCACAAATACGGATGGCTGCTACGGCTCCTGCAGCCCGCCATCCCGAGCACATGCTGTCGCTGCGGCCTGGATGCCGCACAGCAGGCACGCAATGAACCTCGCACGGAAACGCCTTCTTTCGCTGGAACTACCCCGCCACGATCCAACGCCCGGCAGAATGGCCGGTGTGCGGCAAGCACTGCAGTTGCCGCGCCAGCGTCGTGACGCGCATGGTTAAAACCCATGGCATGGCGCGTTCCCAGGAGCTGTGGAAAGTCAATTTCTCCTGTGAGCCGGAACCGCCAGAAATCCCACCGGAACCACCACCCGCCACTTGAGCAAGGACGAGAACGAGGGACGGCACACCGACCGCACCTCTGCCACGGACTGCACAGCCCAGGCCGAAGCCATTCGCCGCTCGGTGTCGTACGACCAACGAGCCGGACTCAGAATTCTTCTCCGGCACTTCCACGAGCAGGACAGCACCGGAGCACGAAGGGGGCGTCCCCGTGAATATGACGATCTGGCTGCATCCACCCCGTTCCGGTGCACGACCTGTGGATTCGTTGCCCACACAAAAGCGAGAATGACATCCCATTCACGCGCACACGCACGCTCCGGAACAGAGCCGGAGCCGGCACCAGGGACCACAGCACTCCATGGATGTCCTTACTTCGACAGGGGGCGGGCAATGCCGGGGCCCCGGCCTGCCACACCCGGCACACTCTCTCC
>NW_913418.1:0-1288 GCF_000209065.1 Trypanosoma cruzi | reverse complement strand
GCGGAGTACTGGAAGGTGGTGAAGAGCCACATGGATGAAGTGGGACCTATTCCACGTTTTATCTTTGACGAGCGAAAGTATGATAATTGGGTTCAACGGTGTCACAAGACCGTCGATGAGGCGACCTCTTCTGTAATCGCGCAATACACTGACTTGGGACTTTGTGGATCCTGGGATTGTAAGAAGGTGCTCTACTGGCTTTCGAAGATTGTCCGAGTACGAGGTGAAAATGCCGGTTGTGAATTTTTTTCCAATGTACCGGTGTCTGCTCACCTCGGAAATAAAACATTATTCAAGTCGGCGAAGTTAATGCAGCAGCTTGATTTTAATTCACTCATATCGTGGCTGAGGGATTATCTCATATCAGAAAATTTTGGAAGGTGCACCGTGTTTGCATTTTTGAATGGATCTTTTGTGCGTGGAATAGAACGCAGACCGAGGGAGCTGAGGCCATCAACACAACGTAAGTCCCACCGCTGTGCGCTGGCGGTGTACTCACAGGAGCGCTCCACCAGGCACCATGTCTTACCGCCACTGGAACACTTTTCTGAGAGGATTGATGTGGAGTGCGGGGTGCTGTACGTAACGGAGGTGGAAAAATTTCCGCTGGTGGACGCCTTTTTCTTTGTGAAGTCAAATCCAATGACGCTGGTTGGGCTGCGGATGGCTGCGGCGGGTGGGCATCACACGACAACCAGCACTGTGAGGCACTTCACTGAGTATCTGGCGGCATATTTTAATGGTTGGAAGGAGTTATCCCGACAACTGTCGTGGGAGATTATTTACGTGCAGCACGCAGACAGCACGCCGATGAATGACTGGCAGGGATGTGATGTCGTCGACTCCAATAATGTGAGCGGCGCGGACAACAATGAAATTGCGGTGTTCTGGAACGAAAAGGTACGCCAGTACCAAGTGTCAATATCATCCAGAGACGTCCCAAGAAGGTTTTGGAATTGAGGAGTAATTAAAGGAATAAATAGGAAAACAAATTGGGGAATTGCGGGGGTAGTTTGAGTTCTGGTAACAAATATTGGGGCTTGTTTCATGTGGTTGGATGCCTGTGTGTGCATACAGTGCAGATGCACCAGCATCAGGCGGCAGCATCACACACGGATGCGGAAAATGTCCAACGCGAGCGATCGTAACAGTGAACGAAGAAGAGATTATGGAGGGAACGGGGTAGTTTGGTTTCTGGTAGAAAAACATTGCGGGTTGTTTCATACATGTGGATTTCTGTGCGTGCATACGAGGCATAGTAGGGAAATTGCTCTGGTATGAGAGAATG
>NW_913417.1:0-1287 GCF_000209065.1 Trypanosoma cruzi | reverse complement strand
CGGGCGCCGGCTCCTCCGGCAGGCACGGGTACTTCTCATGCAGGTTCTCGGTTTCCACAAGCGCGCGGCGCCGGGCCTCCACCACGTCCTCCGCAAGTCTCTTCGCCACATCCCGCATCGCTCTCTCCAGCCGCTTTGCCTCCGCGCCGCCAGCACGGTCGGGGTCCTCGCACAGAGCCGCGTGCTTCGCAAGGAGAGCCACAAACTCGGGGTTGCTCTCCAGGTGCAGCTCACGCAGCGCCACGTCAAATGGAAGATGCATCAGGTACGGCATCTGCTCGCGCAGCGCAGCCTCCTGCCTCACTACTGCAGCAGCCAGCTGCGCGGCACGCGCCCTCAAACACTGCTCCTTCGCCGCCAGAGCCTCGGCGTTCTTCTCCGGTGACGCTGCGAGCACCGTGCGCTCCTCCGCGAGCTTCATAAACTCCTCGTCCTCTGAAAGCCCAAGTTTACTAAGGGGAAGGCCGGCGACCGCCACACCATCCAAGTACGGGTGCTGCTCCAGAAGCCACTGCTCTCTGCGCGCCTCAGCCTTCGCCGCCTTCCGTTCGTCAGAGCGCAGCTGCTGCATGCGGCGCCGCATCTGCTCCTCCACACACTGGATCGCCGGGGCATTCACCTCCCTGCCCTCCACCACCAGCGCGTCGCGCAGGACGCCAAGCTCCTGGAAGTACGGGTCGCTTTTGACAACAGAGGACGCAATTAGCGGCTTCTGTGGCAGCTGCGCATCTTCATAGATGATCTCACCCGTCTCGCCCTCCGGAATGATGCACGCATGCAGCTGCCTTGCGTGCCTCTGACGCTGACGACGTGCCCGGTAGTCAGAGACTTCTCTGTCGTCGAGCTCAACGTCGTCAAAGGCAAAAAGCCCATCGGGCTGCAAAGGCTTCCCACGGCGCTTGCGTGCGGCCTCCACCTCGAGACCGCGCCGGTGCAGAATGTTGTCCACATCAGCAATCGCGTCACTGTTTCCCACAGGGTCCTTCAGTAGCTCCGAGCGTCGTGCAATGAGACCTGCAATTGTGGGGTCCTTCGCCACCACGTCCCCCACGTCACGCGCGCACATGGGATACTGCGCGTGGAGGGCATTGCGCGCTTCCGCAGCCGCCTGCTCTGCCTCTTTTTCCTCGCTCAACAGTCGGGCTGCGCTCTGCAGAAGCGCCTCCTTCACCGTCTCCAGCTCCGACTCATCCACCTCCGGCTGCGCCGCAAGTTCCTCGTAGCGAGCAGCCAGTGTCGCAAAGAGTGGACTCCGTTTTACATCCTCATTTGCCAGCAACACAGCCC
>NW_913416.1:0-1287 GCF_000209065.1 Trypanosoma cruzi | reverse complement strand
TTCTCAATCCTGTAGGCGTTCTCGTGGCTGCAGCGGGAGCTTGGACCGCTGTCGTGTTGGATGCGGCGGCTGGCGACGGCGGTGGTTCTTTGGTTTGTGGTGGTTCCGCTGCCGCTCCAAGAAGCATCAGCGTTTTGCCGTCAGTGACACCAACTTGGGAGAGCGTAGCGTCGTCCTTGGATGCATTGGCTTTGAGGCCCATAATTTTTTGCCGTTCCGCAGGAACCTGTGTCAGCTGCTGCAGCTTTTCCTTGAATGCCCCCACCGTGCTCTGAAGACTGACCGTAAGCTCAAGAAGCTCCTTGCCCCACTTTACCTTTACCGTCGCCATTTCCAAAGCACTTGCTTGAAGAATGATCTTACAATGTGTTGTTGTTTCTTTTAATCTTTGGTGTGTATGTGTGCGTGTAAATTCGTCCCGCCGCTGCCTCAAACCAATGCCGTGTAAAAAGGAAACAGGAACAAAGAAAGAAAAATAATAATAATACTGATAATAATAAAACAAGAAAAATTTACGAAATGAACAAAATGTGTGGCCAAAAAATCCCTTCATGAAAACGTGCAGCATTTCTTTGCACCTTCCAACGTTCCTCGGTTGTCTATCTCTCTCTCTCTCTCTCCCACTCATCCCTTCGCACCCCAATCGTCACGGGCCTGCTGGCTGCAATAATGACTGGCAAGTCACGACAATGGAAATGCGTCTCAATAACACCGCCACGAATAATAACGTCCCCAAAAGTTGGCAAACTTACAAACAAAAAAAAGAAATTCAATTTCTTTTTCTTTTTCTTTTTTTCTTTTGTGTCCACATCGCTCCAGACCCGTGGCAAGACGTCATTTTCATACTCAGAGGCGCTGCCGCTCAGCAAGCAGGAACAAAGTGGGAGCGGAACGAATGCAGACGCGGTTGTCGACGGATGGGGTCGAAGTGCGACTGCATAATTGCTGAAGAAACAGAGAGACAAAATGGCAGTAATCAAACAGCAGACACTTCAATGACAGACGCAATTGGGGCGTCATGAATGCCTCCTGCGCCGGTTTTGTAGCCTTCAGGCGTAAAGCTTTATTGTGCGAGATCCACAGGTCCTCCTCCCAAGTACCCGAATTCCCACCTGCGAGCCTACGGAAAACGCGGTCTCCCGTAAAGGAGCGTTAAATCTACATAACAACCCACAACGGCAAAGCGATGAATTTCCTCAGCGGAGATGGACCGTGCGGACCTTAGCGGCAGGATATCATGACAACGTGTATTTCACTGGCCCTAAACAAGCCAGAAACACGCACACG
>NW_913415.1:0-1287 GCF_000209065.1 Trypanosoma cruzi | reverse complement strand
TGGCGCAAGCCTAATGAGCAAAAGCAAACATGTGTATATTTAAATGCATGGCTATAGACGTCTGCGCAACTAAATGTTTTTGCACACGGTCATACATGTAAAATGAGCGAGCCAAATAAATTCATACAATGAAGCAAAGAGAGAGATGGAAAGGAAACGCATGTATGTGTGCATGTGTTGTTGTTGTTGTTTTTACAGTGGTTGCCGCCGTAAAAAAGCGCATAAACAAAAATAATTAGGAGCCGCCGTGTTAAATTGGAGGATCCATAAAAATAAAATAAAAAGTAAAAAGAAAAGGACAAGTGTCGCCGCAAAACATGATGCTCAAAAGAAAGAGACACGCTACATCTAGCAGAGCAAAAAAAAAAAGGGGGGGGGGACATTGACAGGTAAACACACACATAAAGAAAAAAAAAAGCATCGGCTACTCGGAGAAAAAAAAAGGAAATGAAATCCCCCTTCCCAACTATAAATTCTCTGCCGCATCAACCGTGCTTGCCGACGCGGCCGTGAGCTGCGAAAGGGACAGAAGACTATCGTCAAAGCGCAGCTGTACAACGCAATTTGCCTCCCTCTCATCAACCTCATTCTCCTCGGCATTGTCATTGGCGTCATTAGGGTAAAGAATAAGCGGTGAGAAGCCCAGAAAATTTCCAATTTGCGTTGTGGCCAGGCCGCTCCTATCACTTGTGCTGTGTGTGTTGCGTGGACGGCTGAGACTCGCCCCTTGGCTTGATGTCGCCACTTCCTCCGAGCCACTCTTTAGCGTTTCGCCGTTGGCAATGGCCCTCCCTGAATAAATCCATTCTCTCTGCGGGGCAGAAGAGATATTAGGGGTGGTCAAGTCAGGTACACTCGTAATACGTTCTGTGGAATGGGAAGAACTAACAGTTACAAAACTCCCATCCGAAAAAGAACGACTGCAAGCAGCAGTAGCAACCCACTTGCAAGTAGCACTATTGCTGCTGTTGATACTATTCTGACTACTACCGCCCCCACTACTTCTGTTGTTTGTTTGCTGCTTCTGTTGAGGTTGCGGCTGTCGTTTTTGCGCAAAAACAACAGCTGGTGCCTTGCCGTAAGTAGGCAGCGACACGCGCTCAAAACGGTTGTCCCAATGCTCCGGCGTGGGTGAGCACTGAAAACTCACAGCGCTTGGTAGCTCCGTCTCTGCACTGGCCTCATGTAGACTGCAACTGCTGCCCACAAAAAGGATGCTTCAAGGCCTCTTCACATGATAGTCGGCTCGCTTCATCCACGCAAAGCAGAGACTCCATAAAATTCTGT
>NW_913414.1:0-1287 GCF_000209065.1 Trypanosoma cruzi | reverse complement strand
GAGGGCCTTGCCCACCCAACGCAGCACCGCTTCTGCCGGGCACCCTCTCTCACTCTGCAGAATTGTAACCGACGCCAGCAGCACGCAGCGAGGCAGCGGATGCCACCACCACCACGAGTGCGACCTGAAGGGACACGTCTGCTGTTGCGTTCCGAGGGGGCACTTCATGTGGCACAGCGGCGTGCCCACAAACTTCTCGCGGGGTCCGCACACGACACCGGGCACTGGCCGCGGAGCGTTTGCGTCAAATAGGACACTTTGTTGGAGTTCTTTCTCATTCCATAAGGACGGACGTCTGATTTTTCCTTTGTTTTTAACCAGGCGGGTTGGTGCGCAATGACACCACAACGAGGCAGTTGTTTTTACCATGGAGGGGTAATATTTGCAGGGTTACGCATTGGGAATATGAATGACGGATGCAATGGGAAAAGGAGCGTCATGGTTCTTTTGTGCTGTGCGAATTGCAGAAATTTTCTATACATATATATATATATATATATATATATATACCATGTGTGGGAGCTTTTCGTGATGCATTGCTGCTGTGGCATGTATGAATTGGGGTGTCTGCGTGTGGCCGTCGCGGCACCGAATTCTCTTCCCACTTTTTTGTGTTAGGGGCTATGCCTACATCTATTTCTGCCGAGTGTTTGCGGTAAGGGCTGTGCCACACGGGTGCGGGGACCGTAGCGAGCGGTATGCGTGGGCGAACCCTCCGCGCCTACCACGGTGTTGTTGGTTTTGTTGTTAGCTTTTCCCAACACTGTGCTGGGTGAATGGCACCCACTCGCTGTCGTTGCGGTGGTCCTTGTGCATGTGGTGTGCATCGCATACTGTGCCGTCACACTGTGTGGATGACTCTATTGTTTTGGCTGCCCGTCGGTACTATGCCTATTTTTCCCATCTCTCTCATTTTTTTCATTTGATTGGTGGTCAGTGTTCGGCTTTAACGCGAGCCAACTGCGGGGACAAGGGGAAACAATGCGTGGAAAGCGCAAGAGAGTGCACGGCGATCATGAGGAGGGCCCTGCGCCCACTGTGCCGCGGGGAGATGGTCAGAGGGGAGCGAGGCCGGGGACCCACAGCGACACAGATCAACCCGCTACGACTCGCAGAAGGGCGAATGATGTGCGGCGATTAATGTGGGCTTTTTACAGTCTGGTGGAAGGGTAATTGCTGCAAGGATTGTAAGAGTCTGTGTACAATGCGAGGTGGCATCATGTTGTGGGGGTTCCTGGCGGCGAGTGGACGGGAATGGAAGTGAGGGAAAGGAGAAACACCGAAGTC
>NW_913413.1:0-1287 GCF_000209065.1 Trypanosoma cruzi | reverse complement strand
GGGTGCTGCACTCGGCGGATCGTTTTCGAGTGGCTGCTGCACCACACGCTGTGGTCTAAATTTTTGTTTCGAATTATGAATGGTGGTGGTCAGAGACACTCTCTGTCAATGTCTGTTTGCGTGTTCACACACTGGACGCCAAACAACCCGGAACTATCCGCTGCTTGGAGGAGTTTCGCGAGATCTTGCCCACAGGGGTGCTGCACTCGGCGGATCGTTTTCGAGTGGCTGCCGCACCACACGCTGTGGTCTAAATTTCTGTTTCGAATTATGAATGGTGGTGGTCAGAGACACTTTCTTTCAATGTCTGTTTGCGTGTTCGCACACTGGACGCCAAACAACCCGGAACTATCCGCTGCTTGGAGGAATTTCGCGAGCTCTTGCCCACAGGGGTGCTGCACTCGGCGGATCGTTTTCGAGTGGCTGCTGCACCACACGCTGTGGTCTAAATTTTTGTTTCGAATTATGAATGGTGGTGGTCAGAGACACTCTCTGTCAATGTCTGTTTGCGTGTTCACACACTGGACGCCAAACAACCCGGAACTATCCGCTGCTTGGAGGAATTTCGCGAGATCTTGCCCACAGGGGTGCTGCACTCGGCGGATCGTTTTCGAGTGGCTGCTGCACCGCACGTTGTGGTCTAAATTTATGTTTCGAATTATGAATGGTGGTGGTCAGAGGCACTCTCTTTCAATGTCTGTTTGCGTGTTCACACACTGGACGCCAAACAACCCGGAACTATCCGCTGCTTGGAGGAATTTCGCGAGCTCTTGCCCACAGGGGTGCTGCACTCGGCGGATCGTTTTCGAGTGGCTGCTGCACCACACGCTGTGGTCTAAATTTCTGTTTCGAATTATGAATGGTGGTGGTCAGAGGCACTCTCTTTCAATGTCTGTTTGCGTGTTCACACACTGGACGCCAAACAACCCGGAACCATCCGCTGCTTGGAGGAATTTCGCGAGATCTTGCCCACAGGGGTGCTGCACTCGGCGGATCGTTTTCGAGTGGCTGCTGCACCGCACGTTGTGGTCTAAATTTTTGTTTCGAATTATGAATGGTGGTGGTCAGAGACACTCTCTGTCAATGTCTGTTTGCGTGTTCACACACTGGACGCCAAACAACCCTGAACTATCCGCTGCTTGGAGGAATTTCGCGAGCTCTTGCCCACAGGGGTGCTGCACTCGGCGGATCGTTTTCGAGTGGCTGCTGCACCACACGCTGTGGTCTAAATTTCTGTTTCAAATTATGAATGGTGGTGGTCAGAGACACTCTCTGTCAATGTCTGTT
>NW_913412.1:0-1287 GCF_000209065.1 Trypanosoma cruzi | reverse complement strand
AAGTGACGGTGCGCGGGTGGTCGTCGTAGTTGGCGCCTCTGTAGATGTAGTGGTCGTAGTGGTCGTTGTCGTAGTTGTAGTTGTGGTTCTCGTGGTGGTTTTGTTCGTCGTATTTGGTGTCTGTACCCTATCCTTTTTATTAGTTATGGACTCTTCCGTATTATGCTCCGTATTTTTTTCTACCGTATTATCGGGAATATCCGTCGAACGTGGCAGATCGTTGTTCCCACTTCCTGGCAATGAATGGCCAGGCGCTCCTATTTTATCTTGTGTAGTGGACAACACACCTGATCCCCCTCCCGCAACGGCCGTAACAGGTTGAGCTGAGACACCGGCAATGTCCTGGTTCGAGACTTTAGGGAGATTTGAAACTGAAGAAATTTTCCCCGGAGCTGGCCCCTTTAGCGGTGTTGGGGGTACATCGAAGGCATCTTTTTCCGAAACAACCGCTGTCGTGAAGGCACACGGGCAGCAGCACAGGGCGAGCACCAACAGGGCGCACAGCAGACGGCACGTCATCATCGTGAGTGTGGTCGTTCAGTGGTGTGGAGCTGATCCGCACAGTGAGGGACATGGAGAGCAACAGGGGAGACGAGAGGTGCGGCAGACACACACAGAGGGCACACCACATGAGGAGAGGGCAGCAGCCAGGCATGCACCGTGCGCCGCACACCACGCACGACACACACTCCAATCCACGGCAACAGGCACACACACACACACAGCCCTGCCGCAACACCAACACACACAGATAGAGGAGGGAGAAGCAAACAGGAGCGGCACACAAGGCTCCACCGCATGCACATGCGGCGAGAGCGGTCCGTCGTGCCGGCACCCCTCACGGAGGGCACGCACACACACAAGAGGAGGTGCAGCGCACGCAGCAGCACAAAAGCAAAGTAACAATTAAAAAAGGGGATTCCCGCACACCACGCGAATTGTTGGCCCACGGGAAGTGCAGCCAATATCCATCACGATAACAATACAGTTGCCTTTGGCCTTCATTCATATTCGGCGCACTCCACACGCAGGCTTTCCTTCTGGGAGACTCCTGATCGTGCGTTGCCCCATACGCGCGAGAGTGTCCCGATGGCCTCCGTCCACGCTGTCCCCATGTCACACGACTCCTACACCCTCTGGCCATTCTCGCAGTCAACAATCATGAGAAGTGATCCCTCCCACTCGGTGACGCGGGAGGTTTCGCATTCCGCAAGGGAAATGTCCCCAAAGAGCGCCCAGATACTGCCGTTGTCCGTCGAATACACGATCATGGAGCAAACGTCTTCC
>NW_913411.1:0-1287 GCF_000209065.1 Trypanosoma cruzi | reverse complement strand
CTCGTCTAACGCCGCCCGTGTAGGTCATCCAGCTGCTGGCGTCGACGGCAACGGCTACCGGGCCATTGACTGCAAGCCATGCGGCTATTTGGGCCTCGTCCTGCGGTAATTCAACGTGACCGGTAATCGTGGCACCCACCGTGTGGCCTGACGTCGTGCACGGCGGCGATATCCCCTCGCCCGACGCATAAGGGTAGCTGTCCTCCGTGTACACGGCGCCGTTATTCTCCTGCACAATCCACTCAAAGGCGTTGTTCATCAGGCCACCACCGCAGCCAGAGTCCGTTTTATCGCACGACACGAGCATCTGCTCCGACAGGTTCGTCAGCGGGTGGCCGGCGAGAAACCACTGGCACTCAACGTTGCCAATGGCGGAGAAGGCCCAGCACGAGCCGCATTGGCCCTGGTCCTTGACGGCTGTCACGGCGCCTCTCGCACGCCAATCCACTGCCGCGGGCGCACCAACAACCTCCACGTTCACCGGCACTCTCGCGCGCTCCTGTGCCGCCGCAAAGTGCGCCGCGCCGTTGTGGTAGCGGGACCGGAATTCCTCGCGCGTGAGGTCCGAGAAGGGCGTGACGCCGAAGGTCGCGTGTGGGTTTGCCGCGGCGTGCAGCCTCGCAAGAAACAGGTTCTCCCGGAACACGCTCAGGCGGAACGCCTCCTCCGCGGCGCTCTCGTACACCCTGCCATGCTTCTGCTTGAATTCCGCGAATTGCGACGCCAGCGTCTCCTCCGCATGCAGGCTCGCCGTCGCCGCGGGGACGAGGCACGCCATGACGACCAGGACGGCCGCGAGCGACAGCGCACGCGCCCAGCCAGACATTACTGCTTGTGTGGGTGTGTTTCCTTCTTTGTGTGCCTTCAACAGCGTCACCTTCAGACTGTGGTGGTGTGCGGGCGTTGACGTGGAGAGAAGGAGCATGCGCGCGTGTATGTGCACGCCGCGGCAAAGGAGCGTTGCCACGCCACTCCGCCCCGCATGGTCGGCTGACAGTCG
Organism: Trypanosoma cruzi; assembly: GCF_000209065.1. Lineage (NCBI taxonomy): Eukaryota > Euglenozoa > Kinetoplastea > Trypanosomatida > Trypanosomatidae > Trypanosoma > Trypanosoma cruzi. The sequence continues at coordinate 287 of NW_913411.1, read as the reverse complement.
GGGACGGCGGTGGGTTCAGCCACAGTGGGGAGTGCTCGGGAGCTCAACAGAAGCATATAATAGAAAAAACACACGCGTGGCTGAGACGTCGATCGCGGACACATATTTGCAGTTGTGCTCAAAAAAGAAAATAAATACATGGAGCAAATCAATAAACAATCCACTCCACTGGGACTTATTTGCCCAGTGTGCCGCAGCACCGACGCTCGCTCAATAATAATAAAAAAGTAAAATGAGAAAAAAGGCAGCATCAGAAACAAAGAGTGCCCTCAGAGGCGGCGATGACG
>NW_913410.1:0-1287 GCF_000209065.1 Trypanosoma cruzi | reverse complement strand
GTGTCGCTGAGCCTGTCGCTCGCGGCTGGGGCGCATTTGAGGGTGGCGTGCAACGACGCTGGTGGGCGTGTCCTGTCGACGGCGGAGGAGTACGCAGCGGCTGGATTTGGCGACGCTGGGCGCATCGACGTTGTTGGGTGCGACGACTGCGACAGGGACACGCACTGCTACGCGCCCGGGACGACCTCTGCGAGCATGAGGAACGGTGTGTGCGTGTGCGTGTGCGGCAGCGGCGGGTACGGCGAGGCGTGCGTGCCTGTGGGAGCTCTCGCACTACCGCCCGCTGTGGGCACCGCGTCGAGTTTGTTTGTCCGCGAGGGCGTGACGGTGCAGTCGGTGTTCGTTGTGCCTGCCGGCGCGAGCGAGGTGACGCTGCGCCATGTTGTGCTGGACGGCGTGAGTCCGGTGCTCTACGTGCCGTGTATGGCGCGGGACGGCGTGCGGATCGTTGTGCAGAACGTGTCGCTGCTGAACGGTGCCGTGCTGTACGTGATGGGCGGTGGATCGTTGCGCGGTGCGGGAGCGGCGGGGAGCGACGAGAGCGGGCCGGTGGAGCTGTCCATGTGCGACGTGGAGGCGCTGAACGGTGTGCTTGTGCTGACCGGCACGTTCCCCGCGGGGTCCGTGCTGACGGTGACGGACTCCCTGCTGGTTGCCACGAGGCCGACGCCGCTTGTGTATCTTCCCGGCTCGCAGTCCTCGCCGTACGCACCGGTGCTTGTGTTGTCTGGCCTGCGTCTCGTGCGGTCCGTGCTGGTTGTGTCCGGCGTGGCCCTCGTGACCGTGGTGACTGGTGGGCGGACGGTGGTGGTGGACGGCGCCGTGCTGGAGCTTGTCGGTGGCGGTGTCGCGCTGGACGCGGCTGTGTTCGGTGGCGAATATGCGTTGTACGCGAGTGCGCGCGTGGTTGCGTCTGGGGGCGCTGTGCTGCGCGTGTCGGGGAGCCAGGTGTACTCCGCGCATGGGTTGGTGTTCGAGAGCGGGGTGGAGGCCAACGCGTCCGCCGTCGTAGTGAATGGCAACGCCGGTGCGCTGACCGATGGCGCGCTGCTGGTGCTGCGGGGGTCGGCGTCGTTTGCGTCCGGGTCGTGGCTGTCGGTGCGCGGCAACAGCATCAGCGGCAGGCTCCTGTCGGTGCCGTCGTACCCGCGCAGTGTGGATCTCGTGCAGAGCACGCTGACGCTCTATGGGAACGCCGGCAGCGGGCCCGTCGTGATGGACGGCACCGTTGCGCTTGTGGGCGCCGGCCGAAGTTTCGTCGTGGGGTGCCTGACGCTCAACGGGCAG
>NW_913408.1:0-1287 GCF_000209065.1 Trypanosoma cruzi | reverse complement strand
CTCCTCCGCGGCTAGCGCCTCCACTGCTCGCTCGTGCGTCGCGCTCCTGTACTCCTCTCCGAGCTCGTCCACAGCTGCAGCCTCGCCGCGCTCCAGGCAGCGGCGCACCGCTCTCTCCTCGGAATCCACGGCATCGCGGTGCAATCCACACGTGTCCTCGCGCTCCTCGCCGACTAGCTGACCGCGAGCGGCGTCCTCCTCCGCGGCTAGCGCCTCCACTGCTCGCTCGTGCGTCGCGCTCCTGTACTCCTCTCCGAGCTCGTCCACAGCTGCAGCCTCGCCGCGCTCCAGGCAGCGGCGCACCGCTCTCTCCTCGGAATCCACGGCATCGCGGTGCAATCCACACGTGTCCTCGCGCTCCTCGCCGACTAGCTGACCGCGAGCGGCGTCCTCCTCCGCGGCTAGCGCCTCCACTACTCGCTCGTGCGTCGCGCTCCCGTACTCCTCTCCGAGCTCGTCCACAGCTGCAGCCTCGCCGCGCTCCAGGCAGCGGCGCACCGCTCTCTCCTCGGAATCCACGGCATCGCGGTGCAATCCACACATGTCCTCGCGCTCCTCGCCGACTAGCTGACCGCGAGCGGCGTCCTCCTCCGCGGCTAGCGCCTCCACTGCTCGCTCATGCGTCGCGCTCCTGTACTTCTCTCCGAGCTCGTCCACAGCTGCAGCCTCGCCGCGCTCCAGGCAGCGGCGCACCGCTCTCTCCTCGGAATCCACGGCATCGCGGTGCAATCCACACATGTCCTCGCGCTCCTCGCCGACTAGCTGACCGCGAGCGGCGTCCTCCTCCGCGGCTAGCGCCTCCACTGCTCGCTCATGCGTCGCGCTCCTGTACTCCTCTCCGAGCTCGTCCACAGCTGCAGCCTCGCCGCGCTCCAGGCAGCGGCGCACCGCTCTCTCCTCGGAATCCACGGCATCGCGGTGCAATCCATACGTGTCCTCGCGCTCCTCGCCCGCTAGCTGATCGCGAGCGGCGTCCTCCTCCGCGGCTAGCGCCTCCACTGCTCGCTCATGCGTCGCGCTCCCGTACTCCTCTCCGAGCTCGTCCACAGCTGCAGCCTCGCCGCGCTCCAGGCAGCGGCGCACCGCTCTCTCCTCGGAATCCACGGCATCGCGGTGCAATCCACACATGTCCTCGCGCTCCTCGCCGACCAGCTGACCGCGAGCGGCGTCCTCCTCCGCGGCTAGCGCCTCCACTGCTCGCTCATGCGTCGCGCTCCCGTACTCCTCTCCGAGCTCGTCCACAGCTGCAGCCTCGCCGCGCTCCAGGCAGCGGCGCACCGCTCTCTC
>NW_913407.1:0-1287 GCF_000209065.1 Trypanosoma cruzi | reverse complement strand
AAAACACGGCGGCAGGGTGTGGCTGTGTGTGTGTGGCGCTGCGGGTGTCTGCCAGCCCTGGCCGCAAACAAAACAAAACAAGAGGAAAAGAAATGTGTGCGCCGCCCCACAGGCCCTCGTCGCACGCCCACACGTCACGGCTCCCTCAGCGCGCCGTTCGTCGCGGCCCCTCCTCATGCGTGCAGCAGGCGAGGCGCACAGGGCCGTCGTCATGAGCGTGTCGGTGGGTGTGCGAGTGGAGCAGTTGGGCGGAAACACACGGCACCCCTCGCAGGAAGAGTGCAGCAACAAACAATTAAAAGAGGGAAGAGTAGAAAAGAAAAAACGTCCACAGTGATTGCCCCCAAAAGCAAAAAAGAAAGATGAGGGGTCAGTAATAAAAAAAAACGGACAAATTAATAACAAAAAAAGACTGGAAAAAAATTTAAAGCAAACAGGAAAAAAATTAAATTTACAAAAAAACAAAACAAAAAGCCGAAGCGTGGGACGACCAGCGCACACACACTCTCATTGCTCCCGTAAAGCAAAACACACACAGAGGGAGAGAGAGAGAGGTCGCCCACTCAATGCAATAAAAACAAAACAGAAACAGTTACGGTGCTCCGTCCATGCAGCCAGGCAGGACGGCAGCGGTGCGTGTCGTGCAAAAGAGAGCACCAACGGGCCTGCATGGGTGTGCATGCATATATACAATGGGCACATTATTGTGTGTGCTTCGTGGGGTGAGGTGAGGGCGAGAGTCCATGCAAGGGGACACACACACAGAGAGAGAAGGACGAGTGTGTGTGTGCGGGCGGTGCACGGCTCTCTCTCCCTCACTCTCACGCGGCCACCACCGCAGCAGCAGCCGCACACGCAACAACAAGAAGAAGAAGCAAAAGAGGGGAGGTGGTGTGGGAGACCGCGGTGCTGCCGTCACTGTCGCCTGTATTTGCGGTGGCATTTGTACGAAGGGCGTTTTTATCTTTCGCGGATTCTTCGCCACTTTCCGCGGGGTGTTCATGCTGTTGTTGTTGTTGGACTTGTGTTTCATCACTTTGCTGCTGCTTTTCATTTTCTTCTTCTTCCTCTTCTTTTTGTCCAGTGCCGGATGTCGTTCCTTCCGTTCCTTCGGGTAGCGAGGAGTTGTTAGCCGCTGCAGCAGACGACTGATCTCCTGTTTGAGATTCTCCCGTTGTGTTAGATGGATTAGTGACTGAGGACCCCGCTGTACCATCACTGCTGCCAGCTGAAGAATTAACACCAGGAGCAGTAGCAGGAGGACCACCCGAAGACCAGCAGCATAGC
>NW_913405.1:0-1286 GCF_000209065.1 Trypanosoma cruzi | reverse complement strand
TTCCTTAATAATTAGAGTGGAGGCAAAGGCAATTCCTGAAAAAAAGGGGACACATTGGGAAAGCTTCGTGTTTGTGCTACAAATACCTTATAGCTATTCCCCATTTCATCTACATCCATGAGTCTGCGATAATTCTGTAAAATTTTCATGGCGGTTTTCGTTTCTTCATCTTTAATGACATGTGCTAGTCGGACATCAATTCCACCCCATTGAAGAAATTCCCTTTGTGTCATTAAAGGAAACCATTTTAAATGACGTCTGGCTGTTTCCAGGCGTTCTAATGCCCATCGCAATTGTTTAAAGCTCACCCACGATGAAAGATCCACCTCTCCAGGAGAAAGAAGAGGATCTACAAACCTATGCCCACGTATTCCCCTCAATGTACTATGCATATGTTCATCCTTTCCGTAATCAATTATAAGGCAAGCCGCTTTTTGGCAATCGACCATCTTTTTCATAATCAATTCCATGGTTTGCATCCCAACCGCATTAACCTCAATACAATCACCTAGTTTTCCACGTGAACGAATATCATTAGGTATAAGATATGCCGAGAAAGACCCGGATGGTGCATGTACCATGCGGAAATGAGACTCATTTGCAGGATCTTCATCAACCTCCAGGCAGGTCTCTACCCAACCTCGCTCTGTATAGCGAAATTGAGCAACGGGAAGAGCATCAAAATACTCGTTGGCTATAAAAATTGTTGGTTCTAGTGAAAATGGAATTGATTCCAAATCCATCCACCATTTTATCTTCCCTTGGGCAGTCTGAAACTCAGCAAGGGTGCTTTTCTGTTCCTCCATACGAGCCGCCCCAACTTCCACAAGGTGAATCTGTAAAAAGTGAAGTAAGTGAGGATTGGAGTATTTGGTCTGCTTCAAGATGTTTTTCATGAGCGTACCCCTGCCAGGGCCTAATTCAATTAAATGAAAAGCCCTGGGTGTCCCCATTTTCTGCCAGGCATCCATGATCCAAGCAGAAATTACATCGGCAAAGAATGGTATCTCGGCTGCCGTAATAAAATCAGCCTTTTCGCTACCAATAACATGCTTTTTTGCGGTGTAATATCCGTGTTGTGGGTGAGTCAGGCATTCTTTTACAAACTGTGACATCGGGAAGTAGCCCTGTGAAGACATTTTGCTAATTAATTCGATGCAAAGCGGTGTCTTTAGCTCCTTTCGATTCTTTGAATTAACGGTAGATCGTTCTGGTGTAGATATTTCGCTCGCATGAAGTGTGGCATGCGTTATTCTCGTGCAACGAAAAAAACGAAAAAAACTTTT
>NW_913404.1:0-1286 GCF_000209065.1 Trypanosoma cruzi | reverse complement strand
TTTTTTAGAAATATTTTCCCACTTTTTCCAGTTTTTTTGGTGTTTTTTCGAATACTCAGTTTCTTTTTTTTATTATGGTCGATTGCTACAATCCATTATGAGTGACGTGTTTCTGACTTTTGTTTCCCTTTTGTTGCCCACACGCGGTGCCGGCCTCACTGCTGCGCGTCCGGCGGACTGCACAAGAGGAGGACTGGAGGAGCAGGCCGGATGCCGCATGGAATATAAGGGATTTTTTGTGGGCTGGTGGGAGAGTACAACCTCTTTTTTTTGTTTTCTTTTTTGTTTGTGCAGGGAATGTGCACACGCCCCCGATCGTCTTGTGCTGCATGGCACATGAAAGTCCTGCCGGATCAATTTTTTTTTCTTTTTTTCATGCGTTAAGTTTTTGTTTTTGTCTTTTTTTTTTTGCTCCCTCATCCCTCTTTTTTTTTGCTTTTGGGGCAATCACTATGGACGTTTTTTTCTTTTCTACTCTTCCCTCTTTAATTGTTTCTTCTGCACTCTTCCTGTGAGGGGTGCCGTGTGTTTCCCGCCCAATTGCTCCACTCGCACACCCACCGACACGCTCATGACGACGGCCCTGTGCGCCTCGCCTGCTGCACGCATGAGGAGGGGCCGCGACGAACGGCGCGCTGAGGGAGCCGTGACGTGTGGGCGTGCGACGAGGGCCTGTGGGGCGGAGCACACATTTCTTTCCCTCCTGTTTTGTTTTCCTTGCTGCCAGGGCGGGCAGACACCCGCAGCGCCACACACACAGCCACACCCTGCCGCCGTGTTTTTCTTTTTTTTCTGCGCTCACTTTCCCGATGGAGAGACGCGACTCCCGTAATTTCTGCGTGCTTCTCTCAGCCCCCCACACACACGAGTGACTGTGCTCTGCGGGCCGCACTCACACGCTAATGAGAGGGCTGAGGGGAGCAGCAACACGCAGATGACCCCATGAAATATAAACGATGTGCGGACACACAGAGGGTCAGACGGTTGAAAGAAATTTGAATATCTTTTTAATTTTTTTTTTGCGGACAAAATATATGCAGACAATTTCTGGAGCAACGTGGTAGTTAGGTGCACCTTTTTGTGTGGTTTTTCTTTTCTTTTATCTTTTTTATTATTTGGGTGTAGCCGTAATAGAGGACGACTTTTTTCATTTTTTTTTTTTTTTTCTTTTTTTAAATTATTTTATTTATTTATTTATTTTTTTCAAAGTGTGAGGTGTGGAAAGGTGAAGATGAATTTTTTTAAATTTTTAATGAGTTTTTTATGAATTGCCGCTGCTTGGTCTG
>NW_913403.1:0-1286 GCF_000209065.1 Trypanosoma cruzi | reverse complement strand
CGCGTCAGCAACTGGAATCCTCCGTGAGCCTTTCGCGCGCCTTACCGGAGGAAGACGGAGGGAAAGGGGACCGCCCGACGAGTCCCCAAACTTGCATGAGACTCTCCAAGGTAGCCGGGTTCAACCGACTCATGATCCAATTTGGTATTCAATACGGGCACGTTGACTCGCTGTAACGGGGTAGCGTGTTCATCTTGTGGAGTGGCCAGACGCGTCATTGTCGCGCGTCTCGTTATTGTAGCAGCATGATTGTGATTAAAATAGTGGAAAAACGCTCCTCTGCTCTCAACCAGGGTTATTGCCCTTCCGCGGTCTCTCCGTTCACATCAATGCGACCAGCGACGACACCTGGGTCAGCATTGTGGTGTACTTCCACATATCGAACAGTATTCTGGGGAAGGTCGAACGGATTGACGTGCTTCACCAACTGCGAGATCACGTGTGGGTCCAAATTGTACGTCTCCACGATTTCAGCAGCGTGCCTCAACGCACCGCGTTTTATGGAATGCGCCGTGGCATTCCAAGGAGCCAGAGCTCGCTCGACGTGAGCAGTCGTAAGATTCGTAAGCTTTTCGTTTTCTTGAAGTGTCCTGAATAGCTTTATAGTGTCGAACGCGTCCTGCCCTCGTATCTTCACGAACCGCGAGGCGCGGTGGGGATCCGCCCTCGCCGTCTTCGGCGCCACGGACCAATCCAAAATTAAGTTCCCGTCCGGCTCCAGTGCAAAATTGTTGGGTGTCAAGGATGCAATCTCAAACAAACGACTCGCCGTTATCCACGCAAGTCGAAAAACAACACGTTCCCCCCAATCGGTTCGGCTGCGGATAACTTGATTCATCTCTTCCTCTGTTAAGGGGCGCGCCTGTTTCGTCTCCCATCGCGCCGCAATTTTTTGTAACCCCAGAATCATCATGCCCAGCGGGGTTCGATTCATTTCCGACATGGACCGCAGCATCCTGGCGTACTGCAGTCGGGTCTATGGCGCCACATCTAATATTGCCATCAAAAGGCCGCGCAGCTCTCCTCGTTCATCGGCAGTTCGTGCGTGCAGCAAAAGGCTGTAAATTGCCCCGCTAGGGACATTCTCTGCTCCCACTTTGACGGCACACACATTTATCGAGCCACCTCGTTCGCGCTCCTCATATTGGCCCAAAGCGGGGATGTCGGTGTTTCGTCGTACCACAATCGAGCGTCGTTTACGGATAAGCTCCATTGCCCTTCCCGACGATTGCATCGGGCAATTTGAAAGATCGGGTGGAGCGTCCGCGGTGCGGTGCGCTGCTGTG
>NW_913402.1:0-1286 GCF_000209065.1 Trypanosoma cruzi | reverse complement strand
CGTACGACAAATCATCGTCATGGACCACGGCGTCATCGCGGAGTCGGGCTCCCCACGCGAGCTTGTGTCGGACCCGTCGTCGAGGTTCTCGGAGCTTGTGGCCGCTCTGGGGAAGCAGGAGGCCGCGAAGTTCATGGCGAGTGTGGGTGTTGCGGCGGTTTCGTGATGACCGACTATTGTGGGTGGCATCCAGCTGAAAAAGTCAAAATCAGATTTTTCATTTTGTTTGTTTTGTCTTTTGTCTTTTGCTTCTTTTTTTTTTTTTGTTTTTTTTTTTTTTGTTTTTTGCACCATGTGCGTCTCTCTTTCTGCGTATATCTCTGCGTGTGTGCATTTATGTAGGGTGTTGATGGGTTTGTTGTATGTAACTATGTATGAAACGTGCCTGTGAAGAGAATGTGTGGTAAATGGTCGATTGTGTGCCTTGCGTCATCCGCCTTTTTTTTTTTTTTTTTGCGGCCAGGGCACACATGGAGCTTGCCCGTTGTTTATGGGTGAGTTATTGTCTTTAGATCGTCTCGTGAGCGCGTGGGTTTTTTTTTTCTTTTTTGTGTGTGGTGATTTTCATCAGTAGGATTTGTGTGGTGGATCGAGCCCTTGTTTGTTACTGAGTGCTGCGTGTAATGAGCGCCGCGCTGCGCTCAGTCACCATCTGTTTGTTTGCCGATCAGTCTGTTTGAACTGTGTGTGTATGTCTTCGTCTATGTGTGTGTGTCTGCGTTTCTTCTTGCTAGGCGGGTAGGCTGCAATGCGGTGACTGTGTGCATTCCGCACAGGGACGCCGACAGTGCCGCATCGACGCTTTGGCAACGCACCGAGCCGTGTGCGTCCCGTGGAGACGCCAGGCATGCACGCATGGCGACAGACCGAGCGTGAGGTGAGCGTCGCTGTGGCGCTTGCGGTGATGTTCGTAGTGCCCGTTTGGGTTGTTCTGCTCTCGGGCTTGCGGGAGGAGCAGAAGCGTGAGAGTGTGAGGCGGTGGGCCATGGAGCAGAAGCGTGGCGGCGAGTGAGGCAGGCGTCCACACCCACGGGGAGGGAGAGACTGTGTGTGTGTGTGAAGCAACGAGAGGAATGAGAGAACGTTGTTTTGACGACGTGTTGGCGAATGTTGTCGCTGGCAGAAGTGTGTTTGTGTTGCCCTGCCGTGCGTGGTGTTCCCGAGTCCACTTCCTCTGGCCGCCACAAAAAACTGTTGCTCTTCCACCATGGACTTTTCTTGGGAAGCAAAGAGTGAGAAAACACAGGAGGGTGGATGAACGAAACGTTGCATGAAGCCTCGGAGTG
>NW_913401.1:0-1286 GCF_000209065.1 Trypanosoma cruzi | reverse complement strand
CCTCCGGGACAAGCCTCTTGTGTCAGGTCTACGGATTCAGCGTGTCGGATCACAGCGTGCTGCGCTTGGTGGGGAACAGCGGCTGTGTGTGCTACGTCATCTGTAATGAAGAATTGTGGAATGTCCGGGAGTCAAGCTGGCTGGATTGGCGCGACAACGACGTGGGAGTGGGTGCGATGTTTCAAGACACTGAGTCCGCTTTTGTGATTATCGACGGCAGCAGTGTTGTGACGCTGACGGGCTGCAAGATGGGCTCGACGGGGTTGTCGGTCTCGCTGCTATCGCAGGCTGACACCGGCTACCGTTTCGTTGCTGGGTGCCTGACGATTGCGGGACGGGAGGTGACGACGGCAGCTGAACTGGAGCTGAACGGCATCACCAACGTGACGACGGTTGCCGCGTGCGGTGAGTGCACGAAGGACGGCGACTGCTTTGCCCCGCTGACGACGGCGGTCATTGGCTGCAAGTGCCGGTGCGCTGCTGGAGGGCACGGCGATGTGTGTGTCTCGGCGCCTGTGCCTGCTGGTCCGCCACCGCCGCCGCCACCGCCACCACCCACGCCACCGCCACCGCTGGTTGGTGGGTGCATCAGCGACATGGTGTACCCCGAGGTTGCGCAGGCAGTGGGCGGCGGGCTGTCGTGGCTGTGCTACCGCAATGTGACGTTCAGCGGGGGCGGCATGAGCCTGACGGTGCTGATAGGGGCGATGACGGGCGACGTGGCGAGCGTCACGTTCGATGGATGCACGTGGAGGGACGGCGCCGTGCTGTTGCTGTTGGGCAACGCGTACGCCGCTGTGGGGTCGCTGAACATCGTCGTCACCGGCAACACGTTCCGTGACGCGCTGCTCAGTCCGGAGGGTGTGTTTCCACCCCGCACGAACATCACGATCAGCGGGAACCGCTTCACGGTCACGAGGCTGATCCCTCGGCCGTGTTTGGACATATGGAGCCCGTCGTGTGTCGCGATGAATGGGTTGACGATCAGCAACGACTCCGCGGTGGTGCTGAGTGGCAATGTGTTTCATAGCGTGACGGCATCGTCAAGCGCCATTTACGTCGTTGGATCTGCGCTGAGGGTGTCGTGGCACTCCGTGTTTGCGGTGGTGGGCAACGCGTTTCATATGGCTGGAGGTAACGGTACTCTGATATATCTTGAGGGGACTAGCCAGTCTTCGTCACTGAGTGTACTGAACAATTCTGCCATAGTGATTCGAGGCAACGTTGTGTCGAGGCAGCTGGAGTACTTCATGTTTTTTCTGTGGGCCTTACGTGTGGAGTCTCTG
>NW_913400.1:0-1286 GCF_000209065.1 Trypanosoma cruzi | reverse complement strand
CCAAATGCGCCACACAAGCTGAATCGCCTCCCGCATGGCTGAGATCGTCGGTGCCTCGTCGGAGGATATTCCCAGAACTGTCCCCGTCACCGTCGACACCTTTGCCTTGATTAGATGAAGCCACGGTACCTGCGTCGCCTCACCCCTACAAATGCCACATGCCTCCTGTTGGTCTCGTCTCATGTTAAGGACAATGGATGGTGTCGTGGGCAACGGGTCGTGCTGACGCTTCATCGCACGACCAATAAATCGACGCAATGCAAGTATGCCGTCCATTCCAAGTGTTTGCTTCAGTTGGTAAAGTTCCGGGGAAAAATATATTTCTATACTTGCCTTTGGAAGTCGAGTTGTTGGCGGTGGTGCGGCACCATCTCCTCCTGCCTCCGACTCCATATGCTTCGCAAGATGGTACGGAAACTCCATGCCAAGTTCCTCGTGTTCTATCAAATTACCAGCAACCCAGAGTGAGAGTGAAATGTGATGTTCTTCTGCTGGAAAAAATATGAACGGGCTTCGGAAGGCCTCTATGAGCTCTTTATCTTTTTTACTACAGAGATTCATGGAAAGATTTATCGTCTCAAGCAGATGCGAGGATGAGGAAAGGCTTGTATAACCCTTTTCCTGGGCCTCCTTCACGTTATCCACTAGACGATCTACAACAGAGCCTTGACGAATGGCCAACAGGGTACCATTCTCTCTCCGTTCCGCTAGTTGTTGCCGTGCATCGCTTCCAAGCTTATTTGCCACCCGTGCAAGCTCCTGGAGTACCACCGCACGGTGTTGCTTGTACATCTGAACATCTGCAGTGACTTGAAGTCCCACATGGCTCGGCAACGACGGTGGCGTCAGTGTTTCCGCGGGTGCTGAAACGACATCTTCCTTCCCAGGAGTCACGTTTAATACGTCCAATGCCGCTTCTTTTCTCGAATTCACGACGTGTTCCTCCTGCGGTGGTGTCTGCTCCGCATTTGCATCGTGGCCTTTGCTCCGTTTTTTAAGCGACCCTCCTTCTGCCGATGAAATCGCCGCCTCGGAGTTCTGCGCCACTACCGCCGCCGTGGCGTCCAACATTGGCCCTGCCGTCTCTTTGTCATCATCGCGCCAAATCTCCCGCACCACGTAGTCATCCGGGCAGGATTTAATGTACGACTGAAAGCCCTTCACGCTCGGTTTTGTGTGGCGCACCAGATGACACCGCCGTTCGGACGGCAGCTGATTGCGGCGACGCTGGGCGAGTGTAAGCTCGTGGTAGAGTCCCTGATTGTACCGCTCGTGCGCCAGACGCA
>NW_913399.1:0-1286 GCF_000209065.1 Trypanosoma cruzi | reverse complement strand
CTTGCCACTGCAGAGCGCACTGGTTGCGTATCTGGGGTGGGGGAGGACGCGGCGCATCATATTTGCGTCCATCTTGATTGCTGTCCTTGTGTCACTTCCGTTGATGGCATTGCCCGTTTCGTGCCTTGAGAGGAGGGAGACACAACGGGAGGAGGATGACTGCGGTGGGACGGAGAGACCGAGCGCGGGTGATGAGGTGGCGAACGAGCCTGCGGTGGCTGGTGGTCCCCCGAAGAAGGTGGAGACGGACGTCGACTACATTGCGCCGCAGTACCAGACGACCTTTCTCCAGAACCTGAAAACGCTGAAGTTGTGGGCTTTCCTCTGGAGCATCTTCTCCATGGGGGGCACTACGTTTGTGATCATCTACAACGCCAGCTTCGTCTACGCCGCGCTTGCGGACGAAGAGGTGGACAACGCCATCAAAACGCTTCTCACAGTGCTGAACGGGGTGGGAAGTGCGGCGGGTCGGCTACTGATGAGCTACTTCGAGGTCTGGTCGCAGAAACGCAAGGCCGAGGACAGGGTTTCGATTATCGTTTCTGTCTATTTGGCTGATGTGTTCGTGATCCTGTCGCTGGTTTTATTCCTCGTGGTGCCCAGGGCTGCACTGCCGCTGCCGTACGTATTGGCTGCCATTGGCAACGGTTTCAGTGCAGCCTCCCTTGTGTTGGTTTCTCGGACTGTTTTTGCAAAGGACCCCGCCAAGCACTACAACTTTATTTTCCTTGCATCAGTGTGTTCTACAATCTTCCTGAACCGCCTTCTGTACGGCGAGTGGTACACGCGTGAGGCTGAGAAGCAGGGCGGCAATGTTTGCCTTGGCCGGAATTGTGTGATGATGCCCCTGATATTTTTGATTGTTCTCAGCTTCACCGCGTTTCTTTCTGCTGCCTATTTTGACTGGGATTACCGCCGATTCGGTCGATTGGTGCTTGAGGAGCGGCGCCGTCTGAAGGAGAGGGCAGAGGAAGAGGATGCCGGCAACCGAACAACGACGCCGGCCAACGACATGAAGGTGGCACGTCCATAATTTTTTTTGTATTGCCGCGCCGTTATTTTATTTATTTTTGATTATATGTTTGATTTATGTATATTTCATCGTATGCTGGTTGGTTGCGTGTGTGTTTTGGCTTTTTCATTGTTGATTCTTTTTTTTTCTTTGGCGGGCGTCACTTTTTTCCGCGCGTGAGTCTCCAGGGACGGTGACGGAGCATTGCGGGGGCGGTGTGCACGCGGACCGAACGAAGGATGTGGTGATAATAAGGGCAATATTCCATTCTGTT
>NW_913398.1:0-1286 GCF_000209065.1 Trypanosoma cruzi | reverse complement strand
GCGGAAAGTTTTGGACTTTCGGCTCATACAGCACCCAGTGGTCCATAGCCACCGGATCGGAAAGGCGTTCCGGTGGCGGTAGAACCTCTTTTCTGGTGAAGCTCGTGTCTGAGTGCTCTTTCAGCGCACAGCGGTGTGGCTCACGTCGTCCTGGTGGCCTCAGTTCCCTGATTTTGAGTCTTATCGCACGCAGGAAATCCTCATTCAAAAATGCGGATGCGGCATGCCTTTCAATAAGATATGGTGGGACATAATCCCAGAACCTCAAAACGAAAAAAATAAAATCGGACTGCTTCATTTCACTCTCCAACCGGGACAAAGTTTCACGTTCGAGGTGGGGAGATATCAGTACAGTCAGAGGCGACTCAATGCTGTTTCCTCGTCGTACTCGGACAGCCTTCACAAGCTTTCGAGACAAGTCGCTGTCATTGGACGAGTAACAGCAGCCAATACCCAAATTGCGCTCCAATTCCGAGGCGGTCGACCCATCCACGGCCTGCTGACACGCTTTAATGCGGTCATCATATGCCTGTTTGCCAAAGATGAAGCGGAGAATTGGTCCCACGTTATTCATGCGACCCCTCACCTCCTTCCAGTACTCCGCTTGCTCCTGCAGGGGCCAATTGCGCTTCATCCAAATGCACATTGCCCTCACATCGTTTTCTTCGGGACAATTCGCTACGATTGCAGTAGCGTCCATTTTTTTTGTCCACCGTTCATATTCGTTTTTGTCTGGCGGTGTCACCACAATCATGCCCCATCCCCTGCAAGGCAAACCGGCAGGCGGTTGACGACATGCCAATGTCGCATCGTAGATAATATACCCCTTCACCCCACGCAAGGAAAAAATGTTTACAACATCCTCAATCCCGGGGTCACCCTTGTATGTTGATAGCGTTTTGGTGGTCTTGTCAAACAGGAATGATTGACTCCCAATAAAGTACGCAACCATTGGGAGCTGCTCGACATCGTAGTGCAGCAGCTGGTAGAGGAGGTACGAGCCGGCGGCCATCGATTTCCCGATCCCGGGCGTCCCAATCAACACACGCCTCTTGGGCTTAAAGTAGTCCCCAGCGTCAGGGCTGAACCACTCGGTTAGATCGCGCTTGACGATCTGCCACACTCGATCCACCTCACAGTTCACATAGCAGTCACGAGTGGATTCATCCTCCTCCCACGAATACGGCCATCCCTTGTCCGAGGTGAGCACCATCAGCTTGAGACGTGCTGCACCGGATTGCTCCGCACCATCATCCCTTTCAAGAGTTTCGCCAACTGCATTGTAC
>NW_913397.1:0-1286 GCF_000209065.1 Trypanosoma cruzi | reverse complement strand
GATAACACACATATTATGCGGGATGATAACACACCTTATGCGGGATGATAACACACCTTATGCGGGACGATAACACATCTTATGCGGGATGATAACACACCTTATGGGGGATGATAACACATCTTATGCGGGATGATAACACACCTTATGCGGGATGATAACACACCTTATGGGGGATGATAACACCTTATGCGGGATGATAACACCTTATGCGGGATGATAACATCTTATGCGGGATGATAACACACCTTATGCGGGATGATAACACACCTTATGCGGGATGATAACACATCTTATGCGGGATGATAACACACATATTATGCGGGATGATAACACACATATTATGCGGGATGATAACACACATATTATGCGGGATGATAACACACCTTATGCGGGATGATAACACCTTATGCGGGATGATAACATCTTATGCGGGATGATAACACACCTTATGCGGGATGATAACACCTTATGCGGGATGATAACACATCTTATGCGGGATGATAACACACCTTATGCGGGATGATAACACACCTTATGCGGGACGATAACACCTTATGCGGGACGATAACACACCTTATGCGTGATGATAACATCTTATGCGGGATGATAACACACCTTATGGGGGATGATAACACCTTATGCGGGATGATAACACCTTATGCGGGATGATAACATCTTATGCGGGATGATAACACACCTTATGCGGGATGATAACACCTTATGCGGGATGATAACACACCTTATGGGGGATGACGCTGTGTCCACAGCGAAATGCGAACGGCACGATCGGTTCTCGCATGCAGAGTGTTCCCCTCTCCTCTTGTCACTTTGTTACTGGTCGGTGTTCTCTCTTATTAGTGCGGTTAAAAATGTATTAGAGGGCCAAAAATTTATTAGTGTTGTGTTTTTTTTGCCACAGGCAAAATAAGCACAAAATTTCTGGCGAGCAGCGTGCGTCTTTTTCCTCCTCCTGTTTTTACACTCTTTTGAATGTCAATGTTCTCCCTCAATATATATAGAGAGACACACAGAGGCACCCGCGTCTTTTGTTATTGCCGGACGCAACGTGTCACACACACAGCACACAGTACATAACATCACGATGAATGTGTGGTGGAATCCCCAAACAAAACAAATACAGACAATTCTCCCCCCCGCGTGTATTTTGTAATGTTTTTCGCTGTAGCAGTGGCGGGGGGGTTATAGGGAAATAAAAACCCGGCAGCGGCATATACATACAACACTCACAACAAAAGTGTAACCAACTCCACAAAGCACCTCCT
>NW_913396.1:0-1286 GCF_000209065.1 Trypanosoma cruzi | reverse complement strand
AGAGAGGCAGATAGCACACACGCAAATTACTCATATCATCGCACACACACACACACACACACGCAGCCGCGGAATGGGTGCACTCAACCACAAAATCAAAAAGGAAAACAAAACAAAAAGCCGAAGCGTGGGACGACCAGCGCACACACACTCTCATTACTCCCGTAAAGCAAAACACACACACAGAGGGAGAGAGAGAGAGGTCGCCCACTCAATGCAATAAAAACAAAACAGAAACAGTTACGGTGCTCCGTCCATGCAGCCAGGCAGGACGGCAGCGGTGCGTGTCGTGCAAAAGAGAGCACCAACGGGCCTGCATGGGTGTGCATGCATATATACAATGGGCACATTATTGTGTGTGTCTCGTGGGGTGAGGTGAGGGCGAGAGTCCATGCAAGGGGACACACACACACACAGAGAGAAGGAAGAGTGTGTGTGCGGGCGGTGCATGGTCTCTCACACTCACTCTCACGCGGCCACCACCGCAGCCGCAGCCGCACAAACCACGAAACAGATGGAATCAGTGCGATTGCAGAACTCGCACACCGTCCTGCAAACCAGAAGTTTAAAAAGCAATATGAAACAAGAATTCAAAAAAAAATGGAAAAAACTTAGGCTTCTGCGGGAATCGAACCCGCGTCCCCGGATGACATTGTGAGCGTGTTTGCCACTGAGCTATAAAAATGCGGTCGCGCGACCCCTTTTCACGTAAAGTATTAATTTCGATCTTCGAACAATCGAGCACATTTGCGTTGTCCCCTGGAAAACGAAAACGACATGTTTAGGGTGCGCCGCCGCAGCGTGGTTACTACGATAAGTTCGTCATATATCTCTCGTACGGGGCCGCAGCCGCAGCGTGGTTACTACGATAAGTCGTCATATATCTCTCGTACGGGGCCGCAGCCGCAGCGTGGTTACTACGATTCGTCGTGTTGTATCCAACGTCCGGGGCAGCCGCTGCAACTTGGATAATTCGACACGTCGTCCTGTATCTAACGTCCGGGGCAGCCGCTGCAAACTTGGATAATTCGACACGTCGTGTTGTATCCAACGTCCGGGGCCACCGCCCTACCATTTTTTATTTCTTGCAGCGGCCAACCCCGGCAGTAAGGACAAAAAAAAGAATCGCGTTTTCTTTAATGTTTTTCCTGTTTGGGGGCGGGGATCTTTGTTTTCTATGATTGTCTCTTTTTTTTTGTCTGTTCCAGGTTGGTTTTTAGGAGGCTTGATGTGCCTGCTGGGTGATCGCCGGCTTTTTTATTGGTGATTGCGTATTTTTGGCTTAC
>NW_913395.1:0-1286 GCF_000209065.1 Trypanosoma cruzi | reverse complement strand
CAACACCACCATCACTCGGTGAGAGAATCACATGAATATTTCCAAGATCGGATTCCACTGACTGCAGCAACACCGCAGTTTTGCCAAAAAAGGTGTTTTGTCCAGTGTACTGCACCGTTCCATCCACCTCACCGCGCACAACGTTTGAGCCCATTTTGGGCATGTGGTCCGTTCCCATCGTCACGGGAAGCGACTCACCCGTCAGCGCCGCCTCGTCCACGTCAATCACACCCTCGTTGATGCTGCAATCGGCAGGCACCGCGGAGCCGGATGCGAGCTTCACAAGATCACCAGGCACCAGCAGCGCGGCATCCAGCTGCTGCCATGCTCCGTCACGGTGGACGGTCGCCACGGGCTTCAGTGAGTTCTTCAGCGCAGCCACAGCGTCGCCTGCCTTGATTGTCTCATACCACCCAATTGTGGCATTGGCAAGCTGAATAACAAGAAGAATGGCACCGTCAGGCCAGTTCTCCAGCGCAAACTCAATGATGATGGCGACCCACAGCGCAAAAGGCATAGGACCCCATAGGTTACGCACAAATATCAGCCAACTGGGCGTTTTCTTCTCCGGGAGCTCGTTGCGTCCGTATTTGGCAAGGAGCTCTTCCGCTTCGGCCGTCGTCAGACCCTTGGACGGCGGTAGCATTGGCACTTCATCGACGTCGTCCTCCTTGTGCTCACTAATGGCCTTGGAGAGAACGGACTGACGCTTTTGCGGCTTTTGTGGGGGATGTTGTTCGTTGAAGTTACCATTATTGCTGTTGTTCAGCACGGAGTTATCGTTCTTCTGGTTCATGGCTGCTTTCCTATTTCTGTTGCGCTAAAAAGGCTTACTACTATCAGTGAGGATTGGATTAAAAAAAGAAAGAAGCCCAAAATTTATTCGCTTTTAGTGGTTTTTATGCACAGACTGCGCGTTGTGTGCCAACATTTACGCAAATTCCTCATACTCATTCCCCTTCCCCACAACGCTTTATTCAGCACCGCCCTCTTTCATTCCATACCCTTCACCATCTTTTTCCTTTTCCTTTCTTACGACCAATGGGGAAAAGAATACCCAATTTTTTGTTATTTTGGCGTGTGCTAAAGCCGTTTGCAGTACTTCCGTTCGCCAAATGGGTGAAGTGAGTCAATCGCAATGACAAGAAAAATTGAAGGTACAATTTAGATAAACAAGACAAGAGAAAAACACAAAATTCAGCGTGTGCAAAAGCAGTTTTCCCTATCCTCGTTGGGTTCCCTTTGCTGATGCTGCTGCACGTGAGGGCAGAGCACATAAAAAAACC
>NW_913394.1:0-1286 GCF_000209065.1 Trypanosoma cruzi | reverse complement strand
TCATCGGCGTGCTGTCTGCGTGCTGCACATAAATGATCTCCCACGACATGTCTCGCGATAACTCCTCCCAACCATTAAAATATGCCGCCAGGCACTCAGTGAACTGCCTCACAGTGCTGGTTGTCGTGTGGTGCTCACCCGCCGTAGTCATCCTCAGCCCAACCAGCGTCATTGGATTTGAATTCACGAAAAAGAAGGCGTCCACCAGCGGAAAGTCCTCCACCTCCGGTACGTACAGCACACAGCAATCTACGCCAACCTTCTCAGAAAAGTAATGCGGTGGCGGTAAGACATGGTGGCTGGTGGGGCGCTCCTGTGAGTAGACCTCCAGCACACTGCGGTGTGGCTGGCGTCGTGCTGTTCGCTTCAGTTCCCTCAGTTTGTGTCGTATTGCAGTTATGAAGTCCGCATCCAAAAATGCAAACACGGTACACCGTTCCATATTTTTTGATACAAGATTATGCTTGAGTCTCAATATGAGCAAATTAAAATCATCCTGCTTCATTAACTTTGCCAACATGCACAATGTTTTATTGCAGAGATGGTCACATATCGGAAAATTCAAAGAAAATTCACCCTTGCAAACTTCCTCTCGTATTCGTACAACCTTCGCAAGCCAGTGGAACACGCTATTACCACCCCACATCGTAGAATTCCCCAAACCAGTGTAATACTGAGTTTCCGGGGAAATCGTCTCTTCCACGGTTTCGTGACACTTCTCAATCCGATCATCATATGCTTGCTCATCAAAGATGTGGCGAAGAATCGGCCCAACTTTGTCCATGCGACCCTTCACCTCTCGCCACTATTCCGCTTGCTGCTGCGGAGGCTTACCGCGTTGTTCCCAAACGCACATTGCCTTCACGTCGCTCTCGTCAAGACAATTCATTACGATTTGTAAGGGTAAGTTTTGGCAAGCCCACAATTCGTATTTATTCTCGTTTGGTGATGTTACCATACTCATGCCCCATCGGTTGCAAGGCAAACCAACAGACGGGCGACACACCTCCTCCGCCACGTCGTAGATAATATACCCCTTCACCCCGCTCCAAGATAGCCTGTCCACAACATCGAGGGCACTGCCCTTACCCAAGTATGCTGACAACTTTTTGGTGGCCTTGTCAAACAGAAATGTTTGATCCCCAGTATAGTACACAACCACAGGGAGTTGCTCCGCATCGTAGTGCGGCAGCTGGTAGAGGAGGTACGAGTCGGCAGCCATCAAATTCCATCCCGGGCGTCCCATCGACACACACGGATCAGGCGTAAAGTCGGTCTCACCGTGA
>NW_913393.1:0-1286 GCF_000209065.1 Trypanosoma cruzi | reverse complement strand
GGCGCGTGTTGGATTGAGCGTGGCGTGCCTGTGAGGGACTGAGGAGAGGGAATAACAGTAATGGTGACTGTGGGAGTGTGAGGAACGGTGCACGGCGAGGAGCGCTCCTCTTTTTCTTTTTTTTTTTTGATTGTTGTTAACCGCGCCCACCCAATTGTTGTTGTGGTGTGTGACTCTCATTGCTGGATGGGACGGTGCGTGGTTGCGTGACTTGTCTCTCCTTTTGCTTTCACTCTGCGTCGACGGGGAGTTAGTTTGTGCTGAAGGCTGCACGCAAGTGACAGGAGTGATGGCGATGATGATGACTGGCCGTGTGCTGCTGGTGTGTGCCCTCTGCGTGCTGTGGTGCGTTGCCGGCGGTGTTTATGCGAGGGACGTTGACACCAACGCAGTGGGTGGCTGCATGGCGTCGGGAGTGTTGGGTGAGAATGGATCCCACATGCCTGACGGTTGTAATAAAACTGCGATTACGATGCCTTTGCGGTCAGTACTGCCCATTACTGCCGTCGAAGCCTCGGCTGGAGAAGATGTTTCTCCTGCTGCTGGTCCTTCTGCTCCTCCTGCTGGAGATCAAGGCACCGGTAGCATTTCTTCTGGCCCATCTGCTTCTCCTCCCGCTCCTCCTGCTGCTCCTCCTGCTGCTCCTCCTGCTGCTCCTCCTTCAGCTGCTCCTTCTGTTGTTGATTCTTCAGTTGGCAGCGGTGATGGTAAGGCGGAGTCCTCAGGCAGTCATCCATCTAACACAACAGGGGACTCTTCAACAAGAGATCAGACGACTGCTGCAGCAGCGGCTAACAACTCCTCGCCACCCGAAATACCGGCAGGGACGACATCCGGCACTGGACACACACGACAAGAAGAAGAAGAAGAGGAAGAGGAAGAAGATCATGAAAAGCAGCAGCAAAGTGATGAAACACAAGTCCAACAACATCAACGGCATGAACACCCCGCGGAAAGTGGCGAAGAATCCGCGAAGGATAAAAACGCCCTTCGTACAAATGCCACCGCAAATACAGGCGACCGTGACAGCAGCACCGCGGCCTCCCACGCCACCTCCTTTCTTTTGCCTCTTCTTGTTGTTGTTGCGTGTGCGGCTGCGGCTGCGGTGGTGGCCGCGTGAGAGTGAGTGAGAGAGCGCCGTGCACCGCCCGCACACACACTCGTCTTTCACTCACTCTCTGTGTGTGTGTCCCCTTGCATGGACTCTCGCCCTCACCTCATCCCACGAAGCACACACATAATGTGCCCATTGTATATATTGCATGCACACCCATGCATTGCCCGTT
>NW_913392.1:0-1286 GCF_000209065.1 Trypanosoma cruzi | reverse complement strand
GCGTTGAGAACGGCACCTCGAAGTCATGCCGGGTGCCGTTCCGGCGGTACTCCTCCGCAATCTCGCGCAGCTTCGTAATGAGTTTTGTGGCGTAGTCGATGGCGTTGCAGCTTTCACCCGTCAGCGCGAGCGACGAATGCGCCGCCTTGCCCCGCACACGAACCCAAAAGTGGGAGGTGCCCTTGTGAGCAATCACCACAGTCATGCCGGTCGGCTCCCCAATGATGCAGCCTTCCGCCCTGACGTCGTGGTCCCGCGCAAACTCCGCCAGCTCCATGCCGCCGAGACAGCTCACCTCCTCGTCGTACGACCACGCAAAGTGGATCGGCTTCGCGCGCTTCATCTTGAGGAGCTCGGGGGCCAGAGACATGCACACGGCAACAAAGCCCTTCATGTCGGACGTGCCGCGACCGTACAGTTTCCCATCCCGCTCCGTCAGCGTAAACGGATCGCTGTCCCACTTCTGCCCGTCCACCGGGACCACGTCCGTGTGGCCGGAGAGAATGATGCCGCCCTTCGTCACGCCGCCGTCGCCCGGCAGCGTCGCCCACAGGTTTGCCTTGTTCCTCTCGGCGTTGTGTAGCAGGGTGCACTTGACACCAAGCCCCTCCAGGTAGTCCTTGCAGTAGTGGATGAGCTCAAGGTTCGAGTTGCGGCTCGTCGTGTCAAAGGCCACAAGCTTCGCCAGCCACTGTGTGTGGTCCATGGACCGAGCCGCCATCGCCAAGGTGAGTTGCTTAAGATCTTGTAAACGAACTAGGGAGTGCAGGGTGCAAGGGGGAGAAGAGTGATGCAGAGAGACGCAGGGGACGTACCCGAGTGTGTGTGTGTGCGTGAGTGCTGTGCAGCGGCGAGCAAGAGTTGTTCAAAGAGTTAATGTTATATTTTTTTTTCCTCGTTTTTGTGAATGCACGGGAAGATGCATGTTGTGGTCACCCTAGGATTATTGTGAAATATTTGCCTCTCTCTTGTTGTGGTTGTTTATAGTGACGCATTCTTGTGTCGTCAGTGGGCGGAAACGTGCTTTTCATGCTGGTGTATACGAGAAGTGAATCCCGTAAAGTAATATAGAAGTCAAAGATAATATGTTCCTCTGCGGGGCCTTGTCGCCACTTTTCCTTCCAAAATGGGAGGAGGGGAGCAGCACGGGAAGTCCACAGTTCGGTTCCGTGCGTCCAACCTCCCCCCACACTCCAGAGAACACATGCCCCACGCTCATACACCAGCAAAACGATTGGTCCATACATCGCTCTCTGACGGCCGGGACCGTTGTGGGCTCACGAGGC
>NW_913391.1:0-1286 GCF_000209065.1 Trypanosoma cruzi | reverse complement strand
GAGTCGCGCCGTGGAGAGGAGAAGCTGGACGCCCTGCAGCGTCAAAATGAGCAGTTGCAGTCGCAGCTGAATGAGTCGCGTCGTGGAGAGGAGAAGCTGGATGCCCTGCAGCGTCAAAATGAGGAGTTGCAGTCGCAGCTGAAGGAGTCGCGTCATGGAGAGGAGAAGCTGGACGCCCTGCAGCGTCAAAATGAGGAGTTGCGGTCGCAGCTGAAGGAGTCGCGTCGTGGAGAGGAGAAGCTGGACGCCCTGCAGCGTCAAAATGAGGAGTTGCAGTCGCAGCTGAAGGAGTCGCGTCGTGGAGAGGAGAAGCTGGATGCCCTGCAGCGTCAAAATGAGGAGTTGCAGTCGCAGCTGAAGGAGTCGCGTCGTGGAGAGGAGAAGCTGGACGCCCTGCAGCGTCAAAATGAGGAGTTGCAGTCGCAGCTGAAGGAGTCGCGTCGTGGAGAGGAGAAGCTGGATGCCCTGCAGCGTCAAAATGAGGAGTTGCGGTCGCAGCTGAGGGAGACGTGCCGTGGGCCGGAGAAGCTGGAGTCGGAAGAGGAGGAGGAAGCTGCACACCAATTGGTGGCGGAGGATGAATCCGAAGCCATGACGGCGGCGTTGGGTGAGGCCTCCGGCAAGCCAGAGGCAGCAGAATTGCAACGGCAGCTTGATGCGCTTCGCCGGCAGAAGGAGAAGCTGCGACTGCAGCTGAGGGAGGCCCGCCGTGGACAGGAGAAGCTGGACATCCTGCGTCGACACAACGAGGATTTGCAGTCTAGGCTAAATGATTCGCGCCGTGGACAGGAGAAGCTGGATGCCCTGCAGCGACACAATGAGGAATTGCAGTCGCAACTGTGTGAGGCGCGTCGTGCGGAGGAGGCGTTGGAGGATGCCCGCCGCCAAACCAGGCAGTCGCAGAGGCAGGTTGAGGATTTGCGCCGCTCTGAGAAGCGCCTGAGGGAGGCTTGTGAAGCCACTAGGGCAAGGGAAGAGGCGCTGATGCAGAAACTGCGTGCAGCCGAAAATGCGATTGCTGTGGCGAGGAAACACGAGGATGCCGTAAAGCAGAAGGCACGCGGCATCATAAATGCGGTGAAAACGGAGTACCAGCGACAACCATTTGTGTTGCCCGAGCCACAAGAAACCGAGCAGCTGCAGCGTGCGAATGATTCGCCCCGCGCACCGCTCGATGAGCCACCCCTGACAAAGGAGGGGCTGGAGTCGGAAGAGGAGGCCGCACACCAACTGATGGCGGAGGATGAATCCGAAGCCATGACGGCGGCGTTGGGTGAGGCCTCCGG
>NW_913390.1:0-1285 GCF_000209065.1 Trypanosoma cruzi | reverse complement strand
CGAAAAATGATGATGCTGAAGCTGCGGGGTCCCACCAACACCCCCAAAAGTTTATTGGGTTTGACATATTTGATGAACTGAGCGATCGATTGCGAGAGCGCGATCCGAGTTCCTTAATGCTTGCTGCTAATATGTCTATGGACAACCTCCCCACTTCCGTTGCCGGTATTTGTTTACGTTTTCAGTCGAGCAGTTTTTCGTGCCTGCTATCTTGATCGGTTTCCGAAGGGGTCATTTAACTTTTCTTCTTCCTCTTCAGTTTCGCCGTTGTTGACAGCAGTCAACAACACTTCCCAACCTGGCACGGGTACCGCCGATGCGGCGAGAAAAGAATCCCGTACACTTGCTTTTAGTGCCGGATACAGCCGTGATGACATGGTTCAGGAAGTCTCAGTTCTTCTTGAGGAATGCCGACATGTTGTGATGCGCTTTTTCGAATTGTTTGATAGGGAGCAGCGGGGTTTTATTACATGGTCGTCATTCACTGACCTGTTGATGGAGCGGGTGGAGGTTCAACATCGTCTTATGGTGGTGAAAGAGAACTCGGAGGCCGATGTGCAGAGCGATGCAAAAGTGTTTGACGAGTATGTTTTGGAGCCCTTTCCATCTGTGATACGGCAACTTGGGTACTTGGGGGCGGTGACCGAAGTGCGTCACAGCCATTCGGCTATTATTGTGGAGGGTCAACATGACTTTGCCGTCTGGGACAGTTTTTATTCTGGCCTTATTTGGCGCAAACTGCTTGTGCGCTCGGCGGATGTTCTTTTTTCGCATCGTCAGGGTGCGCCAGATGAGTGGGATGCCGAACGGTGGGATGCAGCTGCCGACTCCGCGAGGAATTTGCAACAACAACGAAAGTTTAGTCGGCGGATTTTGCGCCATGAAGAAGGTTACAACCACAAGGATGAGTCTCAATTAAAGACGATGAAAAAATCCCGGGGTACCGAAAAAAGGGTCAACGCCGCTGAGGACAATAACTTGTCAGGAGGGACCGGCGATGGTCGCATTGATCGGCGAGCTAAGCCATCGATTGAAAGTGCTCTACAATTGTACAATGTGTCTCCCGAGTTGCCGAAGACGTATGTGACTCTCCACAATGATCTCCTTCTTCGGTTTTTTAACATTGAGCAGCACATTTGGGTGATACCCGAGTCAATTACGGTTTCCTGCACGGAGACCATCACCTCCATGGAGTGGTGCCCGAGCTCCCCAGAGGGGGATCCGACGATGAATTGGTACATGTTCCTCGGGACGCGCTCGGGAGTTGTTTTTTAAGTCGACCTTT
>NW_913389.1:0-1285 GCF_000209065.1 Trypanosoma cruzi | reverse complement strand
CAGGCCCGAGCAAACTCGGATGCCACAGGCGGTTTTTGTGCGCCTTTCAGGCTTTTCAGCCGGCTCCTGTTCCACCCGAAGGAAAAGGGCTGGCGGAATGTGATGCTCGCCGCAAAGAGCTGCTGCAGCGGGGGCCAAAGAAACAAATCCTCGCATATTGCGGGTGTCAAGTGGGCCGCCCCACCGCATTTCCACGTCATTGTCGCTCGGCTGCGCACGCGCGTCTCTTCACGTACCCCGTCGTTCCTCAAGAAGCCTTTCCGCAGGAGTCCCCAAATGCAGTGGACGCTTGAGAGCAACAAGCCAGGCCTCGCAGTCGCTGTCAGTCTCACAAACACCTCCAGTAATTTCCCACCGCGAAGCAAAAGTGCGAATGCGCGGTGGTTGTTTGTTCCAAGGCTGGACGGAGTGATGTTTTGCGTGGGATCATGGCGGTGCGTCCCATTGTCAGAAACTGCCTCCTGGCGCGTCTTTGCCAGCTGTGCTTCGCCGCTGTAGTTCACAAATGAGGCTGTGGACAGGCCGATGAGAACTTTTTCGATGTCACGTATCCACATGGTGACTGGAGGCCGTTTGCGATTTAACGGGAATCCCTGATGGTCCAGATCACGGGAATGAATACGTTTGGAGTCCTCCGAGAGAAAATATAGGCGTGTGCGAGCATTGCCCTTGCTCGGTATCTTTGTCACACGGAGCCCGTTGCGTAATTAATTCAGCACCCGATCCACAACAGAACTGAGGTGGCGTTCCGTTGCCTCGGCATCATGCAGTTTTTCATTTTTCTTTGCCACGCATTCATCAAGCATACGCTGTCGATACACCTCGAGTCCTCGTCCCAGCCTCTCCTTGCGGGCCTGTTCCTCTTCAGCGCCGGCCAAGTATGTCTGTTCCTCTTGCGTGAAGACCTCGTCAAACTGGCGTCGAATGGCGTCCGTCTAGCCCGGGTTCACAGGAATGTCCTCAGAGGAAATGAGCCTCGGCAAATACTCCTCGATCATTTTGACGTCGGCAGCAAGAGCCCTCTCGGCGACGTCCTCCTTGGCTGTCGCCTGCTCGCGCTTCTTCTTCCGCTCCTCGGCCAAGGGACGCACCGGTTCCGGGACTTTTGCATTCATTTCCGTAATCTGATGAATCCACTGCCTCCGCTGGCGGCGCCGCTCCTCCCGGACGGTCCTTCGCACCGCCTCAATAGAATGCCGCTCCCGCATGACGGCCTCTCGCTCCTCGCCCCGTCAAGTTGAACCATCTCGAGCTGCTGCTCCCTCGTCTCAATGGCGCTCTGCCG
>NW_913388.1:0-1285 GCF_000209065.1 Trypanosoma cruzi | reverse complement strand
CTGCCGCGTGTATCCCAATTCGTGCAGAAGAAAGAGCATCCGCGTATTCTTCACACCGCTCCAAAGTCACGCGCTTGCTACTTCCGCCAGGTATCAACTCCTTCACAGACCCGTCACTGAGACGCGTTGTAAAGGTCTCCGCATCAAATACCTCATCAAACATGTCGCCGGAACCTACACGGTTTCTCAAACCTCGAAATTCCCGAATGCATTGCAGGCAAATGCGATCCACATCATCGACATCGGACTCCTCAATGGGATAAAAGCAGAGAAACTTCCAGATAATGGGAGGAAAAAAAAGACTTAAAGGCTCATTACTTCGCATGGCCCCACCCATTAACTGACCGATAAACACGAATGCCGCCAACTCAGCCGTTCCTATTGCAGATGCGGCAGGTACAAAGGCATCGCGATACGTGCCTGTATTATGTACATTGTTCGCTGTAGGAACAAAAAGAGGCAATGCTGTGCTCATAAGTTCACGACACATTTCACCAATGTGTTCTCGGAAAGGGCCACCAACGTCCTCTGAACCTTCACCAAGAAACACAACACCCCAAAATCTTTTGTTTGTACGAAATATCCGCGGATGCTGATCTGCTAGTAAAGAAAAAGTTTGACCAAAAACGGATGACATCCATGAATTCTTATTTGCTCGAGCCTTCAGTCGATTAATAGACACTCGAAGATTTTCAGAACGAACATTTGTCACTCGAAGAATGTCATCTACCATTTCGTTCCGAAGGGACGCAAAAAGAAGACCGCGGCACGCTAAAAAAAGTTTCGTAGATATATTGGGATGTCGAGTATCGAGATGAAGAAATGGTATAACGGCCTGAGAAACTCGAGAAAAGGCAACCAGGACCATGTATGCTTTCCATGCCTCCTGAGCGGAAATGGGAAGATCTCGAAAGATTTCTGTGCACACTTCTTCTGTTATCTGTGCAAAACTCTTGCCCTCCCGTCGGCAATATTGCTGTATAGCGTCCACAACAAAAAAATAGGGCTTCAGTTTATCACTTATTGCCAAGTCATCCGCGGAAAGCCACATGTCACGCAAGACCCGTAAACGCAATAACGTTGTAGATGGTCGAAGAGTAGAGTAAAATGCGTCCATCCGTTCATTCCAGGAATCGGGAACACCCAACGCACAAAATCCCTCCGGTTTGTACTTGAAACTGGAAGAGCCAAAATTAAATAACACTTCATTCCCGGCCCGAAGGGAGACTGCAGGTTCGTAGGTAAGCGTAGTTGGTAGCCCTGCAAACGTGCTATCGTTTAGTGT
>NW_913387.1:0-1285 GCF_000209065.1 Trypanosoma cruzi | reverse complement strand
CAAACACATTCCATGAATGCTTCCCCATCAATGTGAGTAGCGTGGACTTCAACGACCGTGGGCCCTCCCACGACACTGTTTTCCCCCCTGGTACCGCCGTGGACGCCGTAACGTCACCCACAAACAACTCAAGGTCCCAGGAATATGAAGTCTGCAAAGGCACACTGGACTGCTCGGTAAAGTTTGACAAAAGAAGAAATATTTTGTTCGCCTTCGCCACAGCCTTGGGGCCAAACAGAAACGTACGGTATCCGCCTTTTTTGAATTGCTCAAACACAGTCTTCGGCGTCCACTGTTTTGCCGCCCATGTAACGTCTTTTTCCAAATTACTGACGTCCCCGTACGAGTTGTATTTTGCCAAAATGTTATAATACATGCCGTCATAACTTTCGTCATACTCACCAATGGCAAGTGCAAGCATCGCGCCGTTCACGTCAACGAGGGAATGACCGTGGATTGATAAGACAAGTGAATAACCATCAAACGTTTCTCTTCCTTCTTCAGCAGCGGGCACGGTTACTTCCCCTGGTTTAAAGAGTTCAACCTCTTTCGACTCCATCTGCTCCCCCGCACCTCCGGAGGCGTCAACGCCGCGGCAAAACAACACAAAGAGAAGGAGCAGCGCCGCGGAATTAAGCAAACGCCGGGACATTTGGGGTCGTTGTTGTTCACTCTCGCCTCCTTCCGCTGGATCCAGTCACACGGCAACGGTTGTGTGTGCGTCGGGTACCTTGACAGCAGCAACACGTGAGTCTATGTAAATGTGTAGAAGTGTTTTTGATGTGCAGTTCAGTGCCTTCAAAGTGCACAGTAGCAATTAGCTTTTGATCGCCCTCCTCCTTCGTGTGTGTGTGTGAAAGGTGAGGAGGTGCAAAAAAAGCGGAAGCAAAAAAAGAAACAATGACACCGTCTGCGCACACACACAGAGAGAGAGAGAGGGTCATCACATCATCGTCGTCCCGCAGTATTCCCCGCCACGATCCACGCGCACTGAGACAACCGGAGAAAAGGGAAGGAGTGGGGCACGTCTGCCACACGGCAACACACACACCGAGCGAGTCCCGCGCCCGTCAAGAAAGAAAGCGAGGCACTTCGCTGCCGAATAAAACAACCAACCGGATGCAACAGGGCCCAACCACTCTGCCGGGCACCCACGCCTCGTCGCCGCCAGTCGCTTGTCTCTGGCGACACTCGCACCCTCCAGCGCAGCCGCTCCGCCGCCGCTCCTGTGGCACCGCCCCCGTGACGACGACGAATGTATAACACAACAGACAGAAGGAGCACT
>NW_913386.1:0-1285 GCF_000209065.1 Trypanosoma cruzi | reverse complement strand
TGCGTGCTTGCAGGCGGGTCGCAGCTGCGGATTGGTGGCCTCAGCGAGAACACGGCGCGCCTGATGCCCACGCCCTCGTCAACATGACGAATGTGACTTCTCTGGAGGGCACGATCGTGCTGCATGGCGCGATGCCGCCGAACTCGAGTGTGCTGCTGGCGAACTCGACGCTGCGCGCGACGGTTGGCGAGTCGCAGTACGTGCCGACGACCCGTGGCCATGCGGGATCCCGGTACGGCCCCGCGCTTGTTCTGGACGGCGTCCGGCTTCTGTCGACGCGGTTTGTCATGACGCGGTCGATGCTGGCGTGTGGCGGGGGCTCGTGCGCTGCTATCGTCGTGGAGCGCGGCCTCGGCGTGAACCTGTCCAGCGCCTTCTACATGGACAATTGCGCTGTCGTGTCGCAGATGCACGTGATTTACGCTCTTTCGTCGGACCTGCGTGTGAGCGGCGGCTCGGTGTTCTCCATACAGAACAGCTCGTGGAGTGCACCGAGCATTGGCTTCTACGAAGGCGCGTGTGTGTTTGAGGACGTTGCGGTGGATGGCGGCAGCGTGCTGCAGATTGTGTCCAGCAATTTCCGTCTCGGCTTCGCCATGCTCACTGCAAACACGCTGACCGTGACTGACGGCAGCTGGCTGGTGCACCGCAACAACGAGTTCCGCACCGCCTACGTTGTGTACGTGGTCAGCGGGAACGGCGTGGCGTTCCGCGATCGGAGTGTGTGGTCGATACTACACAACAACTTCACGTACGGCCCGTACTCGTCGACCATTGCACACATGACAAGCAACTGGTTACCACCATCCGACTCTCGCCCGATCATCTACGGCATGTGCAACGAGATAAGGGGCTCTCCTGTGACGGATTACCGAGAAGGGCTCAACATTGGAGCACCCGTGACGGTGTTGGACTGTGGTGCGTGCACTGTGGACGCCGTGTGCTTTGCAGCGAGGACGAGCAGCATCAGCGGCTGTGAGTGTGTGTGTGCTGCTGGCGGCTACGGTGACACGTGTCTGCCAGCTGCGGTTCCGGACGGCCTTGGGCCGCTCCCGCTCCCCGATGGGAAGGACACGGAGGTCCGCTGCGTGCACGGTGGCAGCATCAGCTCTTTGGACGTTCCTGATCCCGGTGTGCGTGGTCTGTGCTTTGTCAACGTGACCTTCACTGCCGCGATCGTGCTGGAACTGTCACATTTTGAGGTACCGCAGCAGACACTCAACATCACACTGCTGCATTGCGTCCTTATGGACCTGTCGATCAAGGGGAGTGGTGTGCGAGTGCA
>NW_913385.1:0-1285 GCF_000209065.1 Trypanosoma cruzi | reverse complement strand
CAAAACCATCAATACCTTCAGGTCTCGGGTACGGACTCCAATTCACCCCACGATTCACGCTAAGCTGCGCCGTCAACTGCATGGACGCACTCCCGCTCCCCACAGTTCTATTGAACTGAGCTCCAGCAATGGCCAGCAGCATCCCGTTCACATTCACAAGATGGGGATTGCGGAAAATGTGGCCAGGGATCGGTGGGTTTGCGGCCTGATGCTCCCTTGGCAACTGCCTCGAACCTTGTCTTCCATAGTAATCGCCCACTCCCGCTCCAAAGCTTTGGGCCTGCACAGGCCCCGCGGCGCCGCACATCAACACGAAAAGTAGGAGCAGCACCGCGGAGGTAAACACACGCCGGGACATGTTGGGCCTCGGCGGCTCACTCTCTCCTCCTTCCCTCCTCCTTCCGCTGGATCCGGTCACGCGGCGACGGTTGTGTGTGCGGGGTGCCTTCACAGCAGCAACACGTGAGAGCATATAAATATGTGTGTGTAGGCGGTGTGTGTGCTGTGGTTGGAAATTTCAGAGCCTTCGAATTTCACAGTAGCGATTCGCGTTCGTTTGCTTGCTTTCCTAGCGTGTGTGCATGTAGGAGGGAAGAGAAAAAAGGGAAAAAAGCCAGTAAAGAGGTGAGACGGTGAGCACCGCCACCCATCCACACTGTGAGTGGCATCATCATGATCCTCGCCGCGGTCGCTCCCAACCACAACAACTCACGCACACAGACACACGGAACAAGGAGTAGGAACATTGCACCGGAACACACAGCGACGGCCACCACCAGCAGGAGCCACGGCGGGTGTGTTGTTCGTCACGCGTCAGCACACACCAAGCGAAGTACACACACACATACACATCAACCAGCGAGATGCAAAAGAGCACAACCGCCCTTCGCGGTGCCTACGCGCTGCAGCCCGTCGTTCACTGCTGTACCTCCCCACACCCACCAGCTAACTCCCGGCGACTTCTCCGCCGGCGCGCATCACCCCATGCTGCCGGATAGTCCCCGCCGTCAAATCCACAGCGGGAGAGACACGCCGGCACGTGCAGCTGCTGAGCAGGAATCCAGCCGCACTCTTCCCAGGCACCCTCAGCACCACACCACCCACTGGCCTGCACACCGCCACCATCACGCCCGCGACAAGTCGACGAGACAAATTGCGGGCTCCCGCCCTCCCTCCTCGCGAGGCACCGCACGCTGGCAGCACGTCAGGGCGGTCACCCTCGCCACAAACCACCACTCGCAGCTGCGTCTCCAATGCTCCGTTTGAGCCTCATCAAGGCTGAATG
>NW_913384.1:0-1285 GCF_000209065.1 Trypanosoma cruzi | reverse complement strand
GTGTCGCAGAAGAGGGAAAAGGCAACATCCATACACATTCCACCAGCACCCACAAACGCCAAGAGAAAAAGAGAACACTCAATTCAGCGAAAAACCCCGTGAGCCCCCTTTCCCCTCAGCAATAAATAAAGTCAAAAGATACATATATGTATATTCCGTGTGTGTGCCATCCTCATCCCTCTGGCAGGAAAAAAAGAATATCTACATTTATATCTATTGCGTGCATACAAGTGCAAAGTCACATGCATGTAGCCGCACATAGCACAACAATAAAATTACACCAAGAAGTAACAGAAATAACATCATATGCATTCAACAGACTTTCGACAATTCTATACAGAACATTGGCTCAATTTCCTCATTCATACAAACCTCCTCTTCCCTCTCCCTCCCTTTAAATACCGTTTGCATTGCAGCAGTGTTTCCCACATTTCCGTTATCCCTCCATCCACACATGCACACATACAAAAATACGCAGGCCAACAACAACATCAAACAACACAATAGATAGCGAGTAGAGAACGGACAGAAGTGCCCTCACCTCCGCACGCGCGGCCCCGTGTCACCCTGCAGCCAACTACCTGAAGCTAACGTCACGA
The DNA here is from genome assembly GCF_000209065.1 of Trypanosoma cruzi. NCBI lineage: Eukaryota > Euglenozoa > Kinetoplastea > Trypanosomatida > Trypanosomatidae > Trypanosoma > Trypanosoma cruzi. The sequence continues at coordinate 686 of NW_913384.1, read as the reverse complement.
CTGCGGCTTGCCTTCAGTCAAGAAAGGCCGCACAATGGATCGCAGACCGTTGCTTGGCCCACGCACCTCAGAGGCAGACGGTGCCCGTGCCACAATCTCACCGCCAATAAGACCCGTGTCACGCAGCGGCATCTTCCGACGCTCCGCGGCGGTTAGGGAAAGTATGCCGGTTTGCGGATCCTCCGGTCCCGATGTCATGGGCAAAGGGGTGTGAAGAGAATTCGCTGGCGTGTTGTGCTCGGCGCCGCAACCAGTGGACCCCAGCACCGATGCAACCGAGGAAGGACGAGGCTGCTCATGCCGCACATCCAATGCGTGCATCGGCACCACCGTTGATGAAGGGACAACCGGCCTCCTGTTCGGTCGGTAGGAGTCCATGGTGGAGACACTTGCGTGGAAGCTCTCCGCAGCCTGCAACACCCCGGAGACGCCCGCCACGCCGTCCCGCAGCGGCACATGTGGCTCAAAACGTCTCGGTTGCTGCCGCCGCTGTTCCTCCGGCGTGGTGCACCCCACCGCTGCCCGCGCCTCTGGATCGAGGCCCATGACTGTGTCCTGCACGGTTTCCTGTCGGTCCTCTACCACCAGCACGCGAGGCTTCCGCGTCGAGTTGCTTAGCTCCGGCAGAAGCGGAAGGCCGTTCGCCCGCCGCCCAGCATTTTCGTCCTCGCGCCGCCTCTTCTCCG
>NW_913383.1:0-1285 GCF_000209065.1 Trypanosoma cruzi | reverse complement strand
GCTGAGGATATCCGCAGTACTGTCGGCGTGACCGTGTTGGACATGAATCGGTTGCCGGACACAGACACCGTGGAGCCGCGGAGATTCACTTTGGGGTTAATAAAGAGGAAAGCTTCCGATGGGGATTCACGGCAGAGGTTGTCGCTCAACTGCAGCCAGGAGTTGTAGTAGATGTTCGAGGAGTGGCTTGGAAAAAACACAAACCAGCTTCCCTGCATGTCGTTGCCTTGAAACACAACCGCTGACTGGGACTCCACAAGTAATGCCAAAAAAAAATACATGAAGTACCGCACCGGCCTCGTCACAAGATTGCCTCGGATCACCACGGCAGAGTTGTTCAGTACACTCAGCGACGAAGAGTGTCTAGACCCTTCAAGACATATCAGATTACTGTCTCCGCCATCCATATGAAACGTGTTACCCATCACAGCAAACACGGAGTGCCACGACACCCTCAGCGCAGATCTGACAACGTAAATGGCGCTTGACGATGCCGCCACGGCGTGAAACACATTGCCACTCAGCACCACCGCGGAGTTGTTGCTGATCACCAGTCCATTCATCGCAACACACGACGGCCTCCTAAGGTCCAAACCCGACCGAGGGACCAGCCTCGTGACCGTGAAGCGGTTCCCGCTGATCGTGATGTTCGTGTGCGGTGGAAACCCACCCTCCGGGCTGAGCAGCGCGTCACGGAACGTGTTGCCGGTGACGACAATGTTCAGCGACCCCACAGCGGCGTACGCGTTGCCCAACAGCAACAGCACGGCGCCGTCCCTCCACGTGCATCCATCGAACATGACATTCACCACGTCGCCCGTCATCGCCCCGACCAGCACAGTCAGGCTCATGCCGCCCCCGCTGAACGTCACGTTGCGGTAGCACAGCCACGACAGCCCGCCGCCCACAGCCTGCGCAACCTCGGGGTACACCATGTCGCTGATGCACTCACCAACCGGCGGTGGTGGTGGTGTTGCTGGTGCTGGCAGTGGCGGTGGCGGTGGCGGGCCAGCAGGCACAGGCGCCGGGACGCACACATCGCCGTGCCCTCCAGCAGCGCACTGGCACTTGCAGCCAATGACCGCCGTCGTCAGCGGGGCAAAGCAGTTGCCGTCCTTCGTGCACTCCCCGCACCCTGCAACCGTCGTCACGTTGGTGATGCCGTTCAGCTCCAGTTCTGCCACCGCAGTCACCTCCCGTCCCGCGACAATAAGACATCCAGCAACGAAACGGTAACCGGCCCCAACCCGCTTCAGCAAGGATACCGACAACCCCGTCGAGCCCA
>NW_913382.1:0-1285 GCF_000209065.1 Trypanosoma cruzi | reverse complement strand
CTCTCTTTCAATGTCTGTTTGCGTGTTCACACACTGACACCCAAACAACCCTGAACTATCCGCTGCTTGGAGGAATGTCGCGAGATCTTGCCCACAAGGGTGCTGCAGTCGGATAATCGTTTTCGAGTGGCTGCTGCACCACACGTTGTGGTCTAAATTTTTGTTTCGAATTATGAATGGTGGTGGTCAGAGGCACTCTCTTTCAATGTCTGTTTGCGTGTTCACACACTGGACGCCAAACAACCCTGAACTATCCGCTGCTTGGAGGAATTTCGCGAGATCTTGCCCACAAGGGTGCTGCAGTCGGATAATCGTTTTCGAGTGGCTGCTGCACCCCACGCTGTGGTCTAAATTTTTGTTTCGAATTATGAATGGTGGTGGTCAGAGGCACTCTCTTTCAATGTCTGTTTGCGTGTTCACCACACTGGACGCCAAACAACCCTGAACTATCCGCTGCTTGGAGGAATTTCGCGAGATCTTGCCCACAAGGGTGCTGCAGTCGGATAATCGTTTTCGAGTGGCTGCTGCACCACACGCTGTGGTCTATGTTTTTGTTTCGAATTATGAATGGTGGTGGTCAGAGGCACTCTCTTTCAATGTCTGTTTGCGTGTTCACACACTGGACGCCAAACAACCCTGAACTATCCGCTGCTTGGAGGAATGTCGCGAGATCTTGCCCACAAGGGTGCTGCACTCGGCGGATCGTTTTCGAGCGGCTGCTGCACCACACGCTGTGGTCTAAATTTTTGTTTCGAATTATGAATGGTGGTGGTCAGAGGCACTCTCTTTCAATGTCTGTTTGCGTGTTCACACACTGGACGCCAAACAACCCTGAACTATCCGCTGCTTGGAGGAATGTCGCGAGATCTTGCCCACAAGGGTGCTGCAGTCGGATAATCGTTTTCGAGTGGCTGCTGCACCACACGCTGTGGTCTATGTTTTTGTTTCGAATTATGAATGGTGGTGGTCAGAGGCACTCTCTTTCAATGTCTGTTTGCGTGTTCACACACTGGACGCCAAACAACCCTGAACTATCCGCTGCTTGGAGGAATGTCGCGAGATCTTGCCCACAAGGGTGCTGCACTCGGCGGATCGTTTTCGAGCGGCTGCTGCACCACACGCTGTGGTCTAAATTTTTGTTTCGAATTATGAATGGTGGTGGTCAGAGGCACTCTCTTTCAATGTCTGTTTGCGTGTTCACACACTGGACGCCAAACAACCCTGAACTATCCGCTGCTTGGAGGAATGTCGCGAGATCTTGCCCACAAGGGTGCTGCACTCGGCG
>NW_913381.1:0-1285 GCF_000209065.1 Trypanosoma cruzi | reverse complement strand
AAGCAGCGGATAGTTCCGGGTTGTTTGGCGTTCAGTGTGTGAACACGCAAACAGACATTGAAAGAGAGTGTCTCTGACCACCACCATTCATAATTCAAAACAAAAATTTAGACCACAGCGTGTGGTGCAGCAGCCGCTCGAAAACGATTATCCGAGTGCAGCACCCCTGTGGGCAGGATCTCGCGAAATTCCTCCAAGCAGCGGATAGTTCCGGGTTGTTTGGCGTTCAGTGTGTGAACACGCAAACAGACATTGAAAGAGAGTGCCTCTGACCACCACCATTCATAATTCGAAACAAAAATTTAGACCACAACGTGTGGTGCAGCAGCCGCTCGAAAACGATCCGCCGAGTGCAGCACCGTTGTGGGCAGGATCTCGCGAAATTCCTCCAAGCAGCGGATAATTCAGGGTTGTTTGGTGTCCAGTGTGTGCACACGCAAACATACATTGAAAGAGAGTGCCTCTGACTCCCGCCATTCATAATTCGAAACAAAAACATAGACCACAACGTGTGGTGCAGCAGCCGCTCGAAAACGATCCGCCGAGTGCAGCACCCTTGTGGGCAAGAGCTCGCGAAATTCCTCCAAGCAGCGGATAATTCCGGGTTGTTTGGTGTCCAGTGTGTGAACACGCAAACATACATTGAAAGAGAGTGCCTCTGACTCCCGCCATTCATAATTCGAAACAAAAATTTAGAGCACAACGTGTGGTGCAGCAGCCGCTCGAAAACGATCCGCCGACTGCAGCACCCTTGTGGGCAAGAGCTCGCGAAATTCCTCCAAGCAGCGGATAGTTCCGGGTTGTTTGGCGTTCAGTGTGTGAACACGCCAACAGACATTGAAAGAGAGTGTCTCTGACCACCACCATTCATAATTCGAAACAAAAATTAGACCACAACGTGTGGTGCAGCAGCCGCTCGAAAACGATCCGCCGACTGCAGCACCCTTGTGGGGCAGGAGCTCGCGAAATTCCTCCAAGCAGCGGATAGTTCAGGGTTGTTTGGCGTCCAGTGTGTGAACACGCAAACAGACATTGAAAGAGAGTGCCTCTGACCACCACCATTCATAATTCGAAACAAAAATTTAGACCACAGCGTGTGGTGCAGCAGCCGCTCGAAAACGATCCGCCGAGTGCAGCACCCTTGTGGGGCAGGATCTCGCGAAATTCCTCCAAGCAGCGGATAGTTCAGGGTTGTTTGGCGTCCAGTGTGTGAACACGCAAACAGACATTGAAAGAGAGTGCCTCTGACCAACACCATTCATAATTCGAAACAAAAATTTAGACC
>NW_913380.1:0-1285 GCF_000209065.1 Trypanosoma cruzi | reverse complement strand
GCGAAATACCTCCAAGCAGCGGATAGTTCAGGGTTGTTTGGTGTCCAGTGTGTGAACACGCAAACAGACATTGAAAGAGAGTGTCTCTGACCACCACCATTCATAATTCGAAACAAAAACATAGACCACAGCGTGTGGTGCAGCAGCCGCTCGAAAACGATCCGCCGACTGCAGCACCCATGTGGGCAAGGTCTCGCGAAATACCTCCAAGCAGCGGATAGTTCAGGGTTGTTTGGCGTCCAGTGTGTGAACACGCAAACAGATAGTGACAGAGAGTGCCTCTGACCACCACCATTCATAATTCGAAACAAAAATTTAGACCACAGCGTGTGGTGCAGCAGCCGCTCGAAAACGATCCGCCGACTGCAGCACCCTTGTGGGCAAGATCCCGCAAAATTCCTCCAAGCAGCGGATAGTTCAGGGTTGTTTGGCGTCCAGTGTGTGAACACGCAAACAGACATTGAAAGAGAGTGTCTCTGACCACCACCATTCATAATTCGAAACAAAAACATAGACCACAGCGTGTGGTGCAGCGGCCGCTCGAAAACGATCCGCCGACTGCAGCACCCTTGTGGGCAAGATCCCGCGAAATTCCTCCAAGCAGCGGATAGTTCAGGGTTGTTTGGCGTCCAGTGTGTGAACACGCAAACAGACATTGAAAGAGAGTGTCTCTGACTCCCACCATTCATAATTCGAAACAAAAATTTAGACCACAGCGTGTGGTGCAGCAGCCGTTCGAAAACGATCCGCCGACTGCAGCACCCCTGTGGGCAAGATCCCGCGAAATTCCTCCAAGCAGCGGATAGTTCAGGGTTGTTTGGTGTCCAGTGTGTGAACACGCAAACAGATAGTGACAGAGAGTGCCTCTGACCACCACCATTCATAATTCGAAACAAAAATTTAGACCACAGCGTGTGGTGCAGCAGCCACTCGAAAACGATCCGCCGACTGCAGCACCCCTGTGGGCAAGATCCCGCGAAATTCCTCCAAGCAGCGGATAGTTCAGGGTTGTTTGGCGTCCAGTGTGTGAACACGCAAACAGACATTGAAAGAGAGTGTCTCTGACCACCACCATTCATAATTCGAAACAAAAATTTAGACCACAGCGTGTGGTGCAGCGGCCACTCGAAAACGATCCGCCGACTGCAGCACCCATGTGGGCAAGATCCCGCGAAATTCCTCAAGCAGCGGGATAGTCAGGGTTGTTTGGGCGTCAGTGTGTGACACGCAAACAGATAGTGACAGAGAGTGCCTCTTGACACCACATTCATATTTCGAACAAAAA
>NW_913379.1:0-1285 GCF_000209065.1 Trypanosoma cruzi | reverse complement strand
CGGCTGCCAACGCTTTCAGAAACAAGGAAGGGAGATATGCCGATACAACCATCAGTTTCATTCCAGCCTCTGGTTGGAACACAAGGCAACAACAAGACGACAGCCAAGCGTACACCAGTGCGGGCAAGCACACACACGCATCGCAGCGGCGTTGTCGGTGCGCGCACAAGGAGAAGGATGCGGCGCCCCACGGCAGACACACCATCGCACAGTGCACACACCGCAAAACGGCATCCACACAGCAAACACACAACGCCAGTAGTCACACACCAACAAGGAGAAGAAGTGACCCACCGCCATCGTCTCCAGTTCAGTCCCACGGACAACGGAATACGGCCACAGCCTCGCAGCCAACACACAACGCAGACCGAGCAAGCAATCTCCCAAAGAGCCACACGCAGAAGCGATTCCTCATCCATCCGTGACGAGGCGCCTCACTCTATGCGGTCACACGGAGCGCACCATTTCCTCAATAGAACTCATTCGTCCTCCATCCCTTTAAAATGCTTCCGTTAGTGATGGGCCTTGGCACACAATAGAAGAAAATGAACAATGCAGTAACACCGTAGCACCGCAGGCCGCAATGATCCCCTCATACGAGGCGGTTTTCCAATTATGCCTCGTGCGCAAACAAAATTAACATAATATACGGAAATCAACCAATTTTTTTCACCAGAAACCAAGCAACCCCATTCCCTCCCTAACTTGGTCCTTTCTATCTCGCCGGATATTTCCACACTTCGGAGAGCTTCGTCCCTTCTAAAGCCTCCGGACAATATTGCTGCTATGTACTGGCGCGCCTTCTCCTTCCGGAACGCCGAATCTCTCGGCTTTCATCCCCACTCACACTATTGGGATTGTCGACATCACACCTCCGCCAGTCACTCATCGGCGTGTTGCATGTAAGTGATCTCCCACGACATGTCTCGGGATAACTCCTCCCAGCCATTAAAATATTCCGCCATACGCTCAATGAACTGCCTCACAGTGCTGGTTGCGGTGTGGTGCCCACCCGCCGTAGTCATCCGCAGCCCAACCAGCGTCATTGGATTTGACTCCACAAAGAAAAAGCCGTCCAGCAAAAGAGAGTTTGGAAACGTCGGCAGGTACGGCAGCCGATAATTTAAATCTTGCGGGCAATCAAATAATTCCAGTTCGGTTATTGCAGTTGCCTCGGTGGGGTACCCTTGAGGGTCTAACGTTGGCACTGAGGACCGAGGCTTAGAAGATGGTGGCGGCAGCTCCTTGAGTTTCGTCACTATTGCAGTGACAACCCCACATTCAA
>NW_913378.1:0-1285 GCF_000209065.1 Trypanosoma cruzi | reverse complement strand
ACCACAGCGTGTGGTGCAGCAGCCACTCGAAAACGATTATCCGACTGCAGCACCCTTGTGGGCAAGATCTCGCGACATTCCTCCAAGCAGCGGATAGTTCAGGGTTGTTTGGCGTCCAGTGTGTGAACACGCAAACAGACATTGAAAGAGAGTGCCTCTGACCACCACCATTCATAATTCGAAACAAAAATTTAGACCACAGCGTGTGGTGCAGCAGCCGCTCGAAAACGATCCGGCGAGTGCAGCACCCTTGTGGGCAAGATCTCGCGACATTCCTCCAAGCAGCGGATAGTTCAGGGTTGTTTGGCGTCCAGTGTGTGAACACGCAAACGGACATTGAAAGAGAGTGCCTCTGACCACCACCATTCATAATTCGAAACAAAAACATAGACCACAGCGTGTGGTGCAGCAGCCGCTCGAAAACGATTATCCGACTGCAGCACCCTTGTGGGCAAGATCTCGCGACATTCCTCCAAGCAGCGGATAGTTCAGGGTTGTTTGGCGTCCAGTGTGTGAACACGCAAACAGACATTGAAAGAGAGTGCCTCTGACCACCACCAGTTCATAATTCGAAACAAAAATTTAGACCACAACGTGCGGTGCAGCGGCCGCTCGAAAACGATCCGCCGACTGCAGCACCCCTGTGGGCAAGATCTCGCGAAACTCCTCCAAGCAGCGGATGGTTCAGGGTTGTTTGGCGTCCAGTGTGTGAACACACAAACAGACATTGAAAGAGAGTGCCTCTGACCACCACCATTCATAATTCGAAACAAAAATTTAGACCACAACGTGCGGTGCAGCGGCCGCTCGAAAACGATCCGGCGAGTGCAGCACCCCTGTGGGCAAGATCTCGCGAAATTCCTCCAAGCAGCGGATAGTTCAGGGTTGTTTGGCGTCCAGTGTGTGAACACACAAACAGATAGTGAAAGAGAGTGCCTCTGACCACCACCATTCATAATTCGAAACAAAAATTTAGACCACAACGTGCGGTGCAGCAGCCGCTCGAAAACGATCCGCCGACTGCAGCACCCCTGTGGGCAAGATCTCGCGAAATTCCTCCAAGCAGCGGATAGTTCCGGGTTGTTTGGCGTCCAGTGTGTGAACACGCAAACAGACATTGAAAGAGAGTGCCTCTGACCACCACCATTCATAATTCGAAACAAAAATTTAGACCACAACGTGCGGTGCAGCGGCCGCTCGAAAACGATCCGCCGACTGCAGCACCCTTGTGGGCAAGATCTCGCGAAACTCCTCCAAGCAGCGGATGGTTCCGGGTTGTTTGGCG
>NW_913377.1:0-1285 GCF_000209065.1 Trypanosoma cruzi | reverse complement strand
CGGCCAGCAGCGCGTTGCCCACCACCATCCACAGCGGGTCAAGGGCAGCGAACACCGACAGGAAGTACGGCAGCGCAACGGTGCTCCCACGCTCCTGCGCCGAGGCGCATGACATCCTCGCAAACACGCCGAGTGCCTGCATCTCCAGGATGGAGCCCGGCCCGCCGGTCACCACCGCGGCAACAGCCGCCGCACCCGCAACAACGCCGGTGATCGCCGAGAGGGCGCTGGCAGCGGCGGGCAGCGTGTCAGACCTGATTGTGAAGGACCCAAGCAGCACACCCTTGCAGCCGCCGAACACCGCCACAGCGTCGCAGCGAATGACTAGCGTCTCGTCGGCAGCAACAAAGTAACCGCGGTGCACAGGCACAGCCAGCTCCAGGACGGTGGACGGATTCGTCGCGTTGCGCAGCATCGCTCCCCACGGACCGCCAAACCCACTCAGTTGCGCCGTCGAGACAGGCACGAAGCTCAGGTGCGTGCCGAGCTGCGGGTCGCTTGCCCACCGAAACGGCGGCGGCAGCGCCACCATCAGCAGTGTCGGGACGGCGCTACCACCGCCACCGCGGATGTCGTTCTGCGTCAGGCTCCCACCAGCCGCCGTCGTCGTCACGGCAAGCGTCGGGCACGCCACATCGCTCCACCACAGCGTGCTGCTCACCGACGCCGTCGGCGTCCGCGTGGGCGGCAGCGCCACCGTCTCCGTCACCTGCAGGGTCTCCGTCGGCCCGTACCGCGTCGGACTGTAGTGCGTCGCGCTCATGCCCGGCGTCCACGTTGGTGTCGGGCTGCGCGTTTCCGTCAGCGTCGCCGTGTGGCTCAGCTGCGGAATGCCGGGCGTGCGGTTGCACCCGTCCACGTGCGGCAGGTACACCGGCAGGCAGTCGCGCCCGTACCCGCCCTCAGCACAGCAGCAGCCGCACGACCCCGACATCGTCCTCGTCGCAGCTGCAAAGTAGCGCACGTCGGCGTCGCACACGCCACACGCCACGGGGCGGAATTCCCCGATGATGCCGGCGGACCTGTAGTTGATCGGCTGCAGCGCCTGCCCGTTGAGCGTCAGGCATCCCACAACAAACTTCCGGCTGGCACCCACAAGCGCAACGGTGCCGTCCATCACAACGGGCCCGCTGCCAGCGTTCCCGTGGAGCGTCAGCGTGCTCCGCACGAGCTCCGCACGGCGCGGGTACGACGGCACAGACAGGAGCCTGCCGCTGATGCTGTTGCCGCGCACAGAAAGCCACGACCCGGACACAAACGACACCGTCTCCCGCAGCACCAGCAG
>NW_913376.1:0-1285 GCF_000209065.1 Trypanosoma cruzi | reverse complement strand
CAGATAATAACCTTTTTTTCTGTACTTCGACCAATACTCCCGCATCAGGGATATACCTCGTGGGATCACTGAAAAAATCCCTCAGTAATACATTCCGATTGGCGTGCAAAATGCCTTTGCCTTCCAGCTCCAGCGTAAGAAAATCATTCAGCTTTATGTCCATGAAGCGAACTCTTCCTCTAAATAGCACATCTTCGATCGTAGTAATTAGGGTAAGTTCTACTTGTTTTTCCCGCCTTGCCCTTTCTACTTCCTCCCGCCTTTCTTCTCTCAGTACCTGAGTGAGAACTCTGTTTAGTTTTCTCCTTGCAAGTGGAGCGACCGTATCCTTTCCTTCATAGTCCCTCCATTGCTCAAGAAAGTCCACACCCTCGTGACGAAGCTTATTAATAGCCTCCAATAGTATTTTCCTTTCCTCCAGCTCTTGGTACTCTGTTAAATTAAAAATCTCTTCAAGAAGACGCTGGTCTTGTACGTAATCATTGGGTCTCCGAACAAACACCTGCATCGTCACGTTGTGGTCATCACCAACAGCCGCCGTGCCGCCAACATAATCCCGAAGGAAATCATTCAGCTTCATGTTGGTGCTGAGAGTTCTTCCCTCCAGCAGGATGTCCTTTACGCTGCTGCTCATGGTCCATTGTGGTTGCCGCGCCTCCTCCACTCTTATTTGTGTCGCAGCGGGTTGATCCGTGACATCCTCAGACTCCGGCCTCGCTCTCCTCTGACGATCTCCCTGCGGCACGGCAGACGCTCGACTCCTGACATTGCCACCCTGCACTCTATTGCGCTTTGGAGGCATCGTTTCTCCTTGTTTTATTGGTTGGATTAAGTTAAAGCTGAATACTGACCAACAAACAAGAGAGGAATAAGAAAGAAGATAATCAAAGGAATGACTGGCAGCCAAAACAAGAGAGTCATCCACACAGTATTCGATAAAAGCCAAATGCACAGGTACCACCGCAACGACGGCAAGTGGGTGCCAACCACCCAGCACAGTGTTGGAGAGAGCAAACAACAACAACGTGGTGCGCACGGAGGGTTTGCTCACGCATACCGCTCGCCACGGTCCGCACCCGTGTGGCACCGCCGTCACCGCACACACTTGACAAAAGGACGTGGGCACATAAACTTAACAAACACACAAAAGTTGGAGGAGAAATCGGTGCAGCGGCCACACGCAGGAACCCCAAATCGTAAACTCCGCAACAGCGATGCATCATGGTAATCCCCCACACAACAGAAAAACAAAAAAAACAAATTATATGCTTTAGAAAAATCCCGC
>NW_913375.1:0-1284 GCF_000209065.1 Trypanosoma cruzi | reverse complement strand
CCGACCACCCGCACCGCCGTTGCAGTCTGTGACCGGTGACACCCGCTCAGTCGCTCTGAGCTTGTTCGACGGTGCATCCATTGCGAGCTGAATAATTGATCACGTCCTCCTGGACAGGTGAAGATGCTCTGCTTGAAGAAAAATGTAGCGCAGTTTTTTTTTTTTTTAGGTGGAAGGGCTCCGACCCCAACAGTACCGGTACGCGGCGAGAAGGCAAAAAGCCCCTCGCAGATGCGGCATGACGTAGACGCTTCTGGCGGGTATGTTTTTTCTTTCCATTATTCATAGATTGATTGGGTGATTGCTTCGTTGCTTTTATTTTATTTTATCGATTATCGACGACAACGGATTATTACACTATCACGCTAGCCCGGGGCGGATGCGGAAGGGGTGTGTGTGCGTGTTTTGCGCCCGCCGCTGCCGCACCGAGTATGGGGGCTGCTGCTCTCTCTATTTCATATCTGTACTCAATATTTAGGACGTGCCCGACGGCGGTGGCTGGTGTGCGGGCCATAGGATGCATTCAGGAAAGCGTTAGGGAAAACAATCGATGAGGCCCTTCTGTGACGCGTCACCTCCTGGAGGTTGTGAGTGCGCGTTGCTGGCTGAAATGAGGGAGGGCGTGGGGGCCACGGCTGTGCGGCTGCGCAGCCACCCATCGGACTCCGCACCGACCGCGTCATTGATTGTTGGTTTTTGTTGGTTTGTTTCTATTTTTTGTGCGGGTGCCTGCAGTGACTCTCCCTCCTGTTGCACGATGACTGTGGGAGGGCATGCCTGCCGCTCCTTATACTTCTGGTGTTGTGTAGAAGGAACAACGAGAGAAGGAACGAAGAATTATGCGGATTGATGTATTACTTTGTGTATGCGTATATGTATCGATGTACTTCTGTGGATTATTTCACTATTTCTTCCTTCTCTCCTTGTTTTTACGTCGCTCCACATGTGTCTCAGTGTTTGCTTTACTACGGCCACACACGGGTAGCTTGAGCCGCGGATGTCTTTTTCTTTTTGATGTCATTTTGTGTTGGGCAATAACGCGGGCACGTTTGTCAAGCATCCACTCCCCACGGCATGCTGCCTGATATTTTGGAGTCATCCCCGATGTAACGCAGGCACCACCGCCGTGGCAGGCATGGGAATTAAGATGGGACGCGGGGCAGCGAAAGATATTGTGCGGCACATGTGTCTGTCGCATTTGTTCTGTCGAGGAGGTCTTCAATGTGGAAGAAGAGGGATGCACATTGCACGATTCCGAGGCTGGAGGAGTTATGCCCCGCCCCT
>NW_913374.1:0-1284 GCF_000209065.1 Trypanosoma cruzi | reverse complement strand
ACCCAGATAAACGCAAATAAATAAATTCATGAGTTCTGTTTTATGGCGGCCGGGTGGATCGAAACCCCCCACAGGGCGGCATTCTTTAAGAGTCCCCTGCAACCGCCGGAGTCCACTCTGCGCGGGGAGTAGTAGTAGTAGTGGTAGGCGGGATAAACAAAGGAAACTACCGTCAATACCGTGCAGCGCGCAGCACCATTGAAAACTAAATTAATTAATGCACAACGAAATGCCGTGGTCAAACACGACGCGCTACGAAAAAACTGAGCCTATCTGAGCACACCTGCTTTCCGAATGCTTCTACGCATTCGCTGAGTTCAAAGAGAAACAGGGGCCGCGCCAACAAATCCTTTGCCCATAACCACAGCTAAACAAAGCAGGGCGCGTCGATATGTTCTGAAGGAGGGTTTCATCCATTCTCCCGCACACCTCCTTCCCACAACATCGCCACATTCTCTTCCTCTATTGCCTTCTTTTCCCTTAAAGAGGGCAGAGGGGTTTAGTCAATATCCGAGAGCCTTTGCCGAGGGCGCTGAGGCAAGAACATCTCGCCGTTTAAAACCGTTGGTGTGTCAGGAGCGCCCTGCGGCATGTCACGAACATCCCGATTTCGACGGCTCTCCTGGAAGAAAGAATCATTTCTGCTCGGCTGTCCATCGTCGTCGTGTCCGCCCTCAACTCCCTTCTCGCCACCGGAATGCGCTTCACTCCCCTGTTGCTCGTCATTTCTTTCCGTCGCCGCATCGCCGTGGGGCGAGTTGCTCGCCTCGCCATCCTCAGTCAACAGGAAAAAACACACGAAGCAAAAAATCATCAACGTAGAAAATAAAAAAGACCCGAGAAGAACATACACCGGAATGAGGGCCGCATATAGTGAAAAAACATCCCCAGCAGCACCGTGACGGGCACGGTCCAAGTCGTTCAGCCGCCTAGATACCATTGAAACCGATGCAAGGACAAGGCCAACAGCAATAATGAACGGGATAGATACGAAAAAAATATTGCGGCTGCCCGCAGAATTTCCTCGTGATTTGTGGATGAAAATTCGGTGCAAAGTCGAGTCAAGAAGTGTCAGAACACCAAAGACGTAGAATGGCAGTGGCAAAACCACAAAGTAATTTGCCGCAATGACCTCGTCCACGCGACACGCAATAAGAGCGCTGAATACCACCACAGAAATCCCTTTAAGAATGCCCACAACAAAAAAGATATTCACGTACGCCCACAGTTCGTCGTGTCCGCTATCCTTTAGTCTTTCACGCTTTTGCCTCGTGGGGAGCCTTT
>NW_913373.1:0-1284 GCF_000209065.1 Trypanosoma cruzi | reverse complement strand
AATGAACACCGCCACACAAATGGGCGTATTTTGCAAACAGCAATTACAAGGCAAAGCAGACAAACATAAACGGTGGATGGAAATGGCTCTCTTATGAAGTGCAGCAGATCAGGGAAAAGAAACCGCCCCGCGAAGACTTTTTCCCGCTCTTTTTCACGGAACAGCTACTGGCACTGTCGCTGTGCGTCGTCCCGCGCCTTGGCCTGACTTTCCCAGCAGCTCGTCCCTTATCGGCCACGCCCTTTTGCCTTTGAAGTGGAACGGCTACTGAGGGACCTGCCATGTCGGTTGGCACCTCCTCTGATGCGCCCAACGGATTCACCCGGGGGTTCCGCTCCCTGTCGTCTTTGTCCAGCTCCTCTTCCTCTTCTATTGGCCGTGGTGCACACAACGGGTGGCCATCCGCTAACATATTCCCGGAGGCTTGAGAGCTGCGCGGACGTGTGGCGGATGGGGGCAGGATGAGTTTGACGGACCCGCGTCCTCTGGAGGCCGCGACTACGCCCGCCTCCTCCCTCTCCAATTCAATACGATTGGCACTGCTCCCCGCGTCCATGAAATTGCCACGCGGTAAGAGCAGCTCTCCAGAGCCTCTCGCAGTCTTGTTACCATCCGACTTTTGCTGCATGAGTGTCAAAAGCTCGACGCAAAACTCCTCCTTATTCTCCTCCGGTATCTCCACCGTCAGCCCCGGCCGCGGGTGCAGTGTGATGGAGTGGCGGGCGATAATGCAGCCAGTGCTGTTGACTCTGTTCAAGCACTGGAGCGTCGCCGCGATTCGTCCCGGGCTGTTTCGCCGCGTCTGCGTCGGGGACGTGTTATTTGCCCGGGAGAGGAAACTCGCCAACAGCACACCATCAGCACCGTGCGTCAACTTCCCCCACCGGTCCACAAGGGTGGGTGCGCCACGCGCCCTGCGCGCCGACTGCTCCTCGTCTTCCTCCAGCTGTAAGGAAAGGGAACGGCATGAGTGGCAGGACTCCCGGGCGAGTGAGTCGCAGGAGGCATCGCTACTGCTAGAAACGTCACTGCCGCTTCTACTGTGGAGTTCGGGGTGAGGGGCAGGCCTACCGTCACCGCTGCTGACTAGTGGCCGCTGGGGAGGACTTCCGTCGACATCGATGGGTCAAAGCAAAAGGGCATCCATCCAGTCAAGTGGGTCGGTGGTATCCAGCACGCCATAGTCATCGTAGTGGTACATGGCGCACTTGCACAAACACGGGGAGGCCGGCCGTCAGTAGCATGGGAAGAGAAGGAGAAAGAAGCAATCCATTTGAAAAAGCA
>NW_913372.1:0-1284 GCF_000209065.1 Trypanosoma cruzi | reverse complement strand
CGAGACTCAGCAACGCATGTCATCTTCCGCAGCCGCGTGCATTGCAACTCCCCTCAGCCGCCCACTGTTTCTTCCTTCCCTGTAGACCCAAACCGCATGGTACACTTGGATTTGCTCGGGTCCTCCACAGGCTCGCGTAGCCGTTTCCACCACGCCCGCGCAGCTCGTGACTGCATCACTTCCCCGTCCACTTCGGCGGCACCGAATAACGTGAAATAGGGATCAAAAACACCACATCCGCAAGGCAAACATACATGCATCGCTCCAACGAGTGCCACCGTGAGAAATCACATGACAGCACACTCTCACTCGCCCTCCCATCAGCGATTTGCCGTCAAAAACAGCAACGGCATTGAGAAGCAGCCTCGGGACAATCCCTGAGAGCCGTCCCCACCTCGGCGAGCGACCCACTCCGGGAACCCTGCACTCTAGTGCCGTTCCGGAAAGGACCTCTGGCACCTCCAACCGTGTTTCCCTGTCGCGTTGACATACGGAGCTTTTTGCACAAAAATAGCGACGCGCCCCACTAAAAACTTGCCCACGAGTGTGCAGGCAACAGGCGCAGGGCGCACCATCGCATTTTCCAGTCTCAATAAAGAGGGCATCCGTGCAAGTTTGCTGCAACACTCACAGATGTGCTTCTATTGTTTCCCTCGTGCTTTCCCAAATAAATCCGATGGTCCGCACTGCGGTAGCACGTGCCCTCACACCTCGTGGTGCCACAACTGTGTCCCGGCACGACGCGGCTTGTCCGGGCGCTTGTCGATGCCGTCTGCATTGCGCCAACAACAATCCCACGAGGGAAGCATCGCTTTCTCCTGGATTCTCCCGACAATACGGGGTGCTGAACCCCGCAGCCAACACACAGCGCACAACAAGCTAGCAATCACCCAAAGAGCCACACGCAGAAGCGGATCCGCATCCACCCATGACACGGCGCCTCAGTCCATGCGGTCACACGGAGCACACTGTTTCCCCAATAGAACTTATTCGTCGACCATCCCTTTAAGATTCTTCTGTTAGTGATGGGCCTTAGAACACAATAGAATAAAATGGACAATGCAGTAGTACTGCCACAGCGCCAGCCACAATGATTCCCTCATACCGGGGCAATTCTACAATTACGCCTCGTATGCACACACACAATAAACACACTATATAAAAACAACCCAATGTTTTTCACCAGAAAACAAACAACCCCACTCCCTCCCTAATTTATTCTGCCACTGTTATGTTCGATAGCGTTGGACAGTTCTGAAATCCGTGCGATATACTGTCGCCTGG
>NW_913371.1:0-1284 GCF_000209065.1 Trypanosoma cruzi | reverse complement strand
GCAACTCCCTGTACCACAGTGTTGGGTGGGACCCCGACAAGCTGCCATTCTGGAAGCACTGCATCGTCGTCGTCAGTCTTGCCGTTGCTGCACTGCTCTTCGGCCTGTTCATCCCCAGTATCAACATGGTGTTTGGCTTCATTGGCTCATTCTGTGGAGGTGCAACGGCTTTTCTTCTTCCCTCCATTTTCATGATGTACGGCGGCAACTGGTCGCTGCGGTCAGTTGGATGGGCGCACTACACCATCACGTACGCGCTGCTCTTTGCCGGTGTCATCATGGTGGTGTTTGGCACAGGTGCCACCATCTACAGCGCTGTGGCGGGAGACTGAGTGCGGCGCAGTGTGGAGCTCTGGCACGATTGCGCATCCGTGGACGCCAACGATCGTGTGGTGTGCTTCTGCAGGACTTTGCTGCGCCATTGGACACACTGGGTGCAATGTGGGGCAGGCCGTGCCTTCACCATAAAAATGCATTTGTTTCCCGTCCCCTATACGTCTGTGGTAGAGTGTTTGTGACTTTTGATTTGTTTTTCTTTGTTTTTTGTTTTTTTTTTGGTGTGTTTTTTGTGGCCGTGTGTTCGGATGATTTTGCGGCTTTTTAAACTATTGTGCTGCCTGGAATATTTGTGAGTGAAGATGATGAAGGGTAAGAGACTCGGCACGTGAACGTGGTGGCGGATGTGCTGGGCGGTACGGTGGGTGGATTTGCGGTCTTCCTGTCCTGTTCCCCCCCAGAACCGAATGGAAAGTGGCTGGCACCCCTGCACACCACACCGCCGAGTCACCGCCGTCCCACCTGTAACGCCGGTGCAGCTGCCACCGCGATCGTCGTTGTCCGTCAAGCTGGGCAGCGACGTGCAAGCACCGTGCGGGAAAGTAAGGGACAGCATTGGGTGCGGATGCCACCACGGGTGGCACAGTAACTTGTACCTAACGGCAGCAGCCTCCCCTCTTGTTCCTTTTTTAATTATAGCCGCCAACAAAACGTCATCTTTATGAAAAAGGGCACGTCAACCGGACGTGTCGGTGTAGAGAGCCGTAAGAGACGCATATAATTAGTGTAATTCTTTTGCTTTATTAGGTGTTCCCGTGAGGATTTGTTGTATTTCTGATGATACCCTTCACTGCAATGAGGCTTGGAGCGTGTCGTTTGTAGGCGGTGGGATTTGCTTTTCTCTCCATCTTTGGGCTGCCTGCCGCACGGTGGTGCTGGTGCTGGTTCCCTCTCATCCTTCTTTGTCTTTTTTGGGGGCCCGCGTCCCTCTCTCTTTCTCTCTTTCTC
>NW_913370.1:0-1284 GCF_000209065.1 Trypanosoma cruzi | reverse complement strand
CTTTGTGCATGCGCCTCGGCAACGGCAAACACTTCACCATCCATTTCAACGAGACTGGGAACACGGAGCAAACTCAATTTTTCTTCTTCATCTTTCACATCTCTCCAAACATAATGTTTTCCCGACGAAGCTCCTTGATTTGATTTACTGTCCCCGTCGGCGGCAGCTTCACCACTGCCGCAGAGCATTAGAAGGAGGAGCACCGCAGAATAGAAGTGATGCCGGGACATGTTGGGCCTCTGCGGTTCACTCTCTCTTCCTTCCCTCCTCATGCCGCTCGATCCGGTCACGCGGCGACGGTTGTCTGTGCGGGGTGCCTTCACTGCAGCAACACGTGAGAGCATACAAATATGTGTGTGTGGGCGGTGTGTGTGCTGTTGGTCCTTTCAGCGCCTTCAAAGTTCACAGTAGCGATTGGCGCTTGTTTGCTTTCTTCGTGTGTGATTGAGGGAGAAATAGAGAAACATGCCAAGAAAAGAGGTGACACAGCGAGCACCGCCACCCATCCACAGTGAGTGGCATCATCATCCGCACCGCAGCCACTCCCAACAACAACAACTCACGCACACAGACACACGGAACAGGAGATGGAAGAACAGTGCACCGGGAACACACAGCGACGGTCACCACCAGAAGAAGCAGCAGGAGCCACAGCGGGTGCGTTGCTATTCGTCACGCGTCAGCAGACACTGAACAACGTCTACACACAAAGCAACCAGCGGGAGGCAAAAGGGCACAGCCGCACATCACAGCACTCATGCGCTGCCGCCAGTCATTTGGCTACTGTCTCCCCTAACGCTCCTGCACATCATTCCACACAGCCGGAGAATCCCTCGTCGACAAAACCACGACGGGAGAGACACGTCGGTAGGTACAGCTGTTGGGGGAAAGTCGATAGGCACTCGTCCCAGACATCCTCAACGCCACACCATTCAATTGCTGCACGCCGCCAAAATAACAACCGCATCACGTCGCCGGCACGCATTGCGGTCCCACGACCTCCCTCCTCGCAAGAACAACCGCAGACAAAATCTTCTGGGTGCGTGCGTTCTCAGCGTCCACGCCACTCCACAGCGTGTGAAACAAAGAGATTCTGCGCATTTGTCCGTGTGTTTTTCAAAGCCTAAACTTGCGGAGCTGCCTTGCGATACGAGAGAGTCTGAAGAAAGCAACGGCAGAGAGAGGCAGATAGCACACACGCAAATTACTCATATCATCGCACACACACACACACACACACGCAGCCGCGGAATGGGTGCACTCAACCACAAAATCAAAAAGAAA
>NW_913369.1:0-1284 GCF_000209065.1 Trypanosoma cruzi | reverse complement strand
ACACCGCCCCAGTTCGGGGAAGAAGCGTGCTCGGCTGGCCACGGAAAGTCAACATACGTCAATTTGGCCTTGCATAGTCGCTCCCTTAGAAAAAAATCAGACGCTTTCCCGTGTAGCGCAGTTTTCTCCAAGCGCGCCGATGCCTGGTGAAAAACAAAAACAGAAACCTTCGAGAGCATCACGTCGTAGAGGTGGTACAGGTGCTCCTTATCAATCCCACACCGTTCTCCTTGTGGGATGCAGCGCCATAACGGGTCACCAATAGTGCAACCTGCGGAGGAAAGTCGCGGTGCCCAAACTGACAGTGCGCCCTTCTCAACTTTCAGTCGAACACTGATACTCGTGGTGATGGGATCATATTCCGTACTGCCGTAGTGCAGATGACCCTCCGATACGTTGGAGGCACTGGAAATAGCAAAATTGAAGTCCCCCGCAATCTCTTCCAGAGATGCATACTCTTTATTGTCACTGTGTTTATATGGGGAGTTTATCACTGTACGCATAGTATCCACCATTTCCAGCACTTGATCCAGATAGAAAACAGCAAGAAGATATTCATCTTGATGAAGTTGGGCATGTACCTGCCGTATATTCGCCACCACAGAAATAAGGCTGTTGCTTTCAGCCTGAATTTCCTCTTTTTCATACTCATCTGTAAAGGGAGCGTGAGCCTTCCTTGCGACGCTCCATGCCGTGTCGCATGACCGCGACTGCCGTTGGCGGACAACGATGCAGGGTTCCTTGCTATCCGGGTCAAGCACAAAGTGCATAATATTGCTCTGCACCCGTTCCTTGTAGTCATGCAGGGTCAGCTGCCCCTCACCCAAAAACACCTCCAGCACACCTTCGCTTCCAAGCGATACATCAAGCGACTTCAGATACAAACTCATCGTCAATGGGAGATAGGGCCCATCCACACCGGAAAACTTTGAGTGATCAGTGGTGGGAAAAGACGCCTCCGCTTCACTCCGCAAGTGTTCCCACAACCGTTTTGTCAGTGGGCCGTAATAATCCGGATCGGGCATTTTGGAAGATGAAAACTTCATCTCCAACGTGAGACCTTCCAATTGAAGCGTAAAAAAGCGCAACAGGACATAAGGCGTCGTCACCTGCATCTCTGGAGAGTAACCTCCACAGCCCTCCCCAGTCAACTGTTCGAGCGGCAGTTGAGTAAATTGCCCCTCGCCCAAGGGTCGTTCAAGACGATCTGATTCCTCCCGTGAAACTCGACTCAGCGGTACAAATGACGGTGACGACAACACAGAGAGCTCTGCAGCCTGTTGT
>NW_913368.1:0-1284 GCF_000209065.1 Trypanosoma cruzi | reverse complement strand
CAGAAACAGTTACGGTGCTCCGCCCATGCAGCCAGGCAGGACGGCAGCGGTGCGTGTCGTGCAAAAGAGAGCACCAACGGGCCTGCATGGGTGTGCATGCATATATACAATGGGCACATTATTGTGTGTGTCTCGTGGGGTGAGGTGAGGGCGAGAGTCCATGCAAGGGGACACACACACACAGAGAGAGAAGGAAGAGTGTGTGTGCGGGCGGTGCATGGCTCTCTCACACTCACTCTCACGCGGCCACCACCGCAGCCGCAGCCGCACAAACCACGAAACAGATGGAATCAGTGCGATTGCAGAACTCGCACACCGTCCTGCAAACCAGAAGTTTAAAAAGCAATATGAAACAAGAATTCAAAAAAAAATGGAAAAAACTTAGGCTTCTGCGGGAATCGAACCCGCGTCCCCGGATGACATTGTGAGCGTGTTTGCCACTGAGCTATAGAATGCGGTCGCGCGACCCCTTTTCACGTAAAGTATTAATTTCGATCTTCGAACAATCGAGCACATTTGCGTTGTCCCCTGGAAAACGAAAACGACATGTTTAGGGTGCGCCGCCGCAGCGTGGTTACTACGATAAGTTCGTCATATATCTCTCGTACGGGGCCGCAGCCGCAGCGTGGTTACTACGATAAGTCGTCATATATCTCTCGTACGGGGCCGCAGCCGCAGCGTGGTTACTACGATTCGTCGTGTTGTATCCAACGTCCGGGGCAGCCGCTGCAACTTGGATAATTCGACACGTCGTCCTGTATCTAACGTCCGGGGCAGCCGCTGCAAACTTGGATAATTCGACACGTCGTCCTGTATCCAACGTCCGGGGCCACCGCCCTACCATTTTTTATTTCTTGCAGCGGCCAACCCCGGCAGTAAGGACAAAAAAAAGAATCGCGTTTTCTTTAATGTTTTTCCTGTTTGGGGGCGGGGATCTTTGTTTTCTATGATTGTCTCTTTTTTTTTGTCTGTTCCAGGTTGGCTGTTAGGAGGCTTGATGTGCCTGCTGGGTGATCGCCGGCTTTTTTATTGGTGATTGCGTATTTTTGGCTTACCGGTGTGCCGCTCAGCGCCATTTTGTCTTACTTCTTTTCTGCTTATTGGGGCGTGTTGTTATTCGTCACGCGTCAGCACACACCGAGCAACATGTCAAAAAAAAACAAAATGCAGGCTTTTTCCCCCCTCGCGAGGGCCTCCGCAGCCACAATCCTGTGCGTGCGTGCATTCTCAGCGTTTTAAACACGGCATGTGTGTGTGCATGTGCTTGTGTGTTTGGCAGCGCCT
>NW_913367.1:0-1284 GCF_000209065.1 Trypanosoma cruzi | reverse complement strand
TCATGAGAAGGGTCACTTGTTTTTCATGGAAACAGACGGTGAACGGATAAAGGGCCATGCTAGAGGGATCAGACTCACATTCATTGTGTAACCATCTACAAATGCTCGTCCACAGGAAGCACCAAGAACAAAGAACTCTTTTTTATGTACCTGTCGAAGGGTTGGAAAGGCCTCGAGTGCCCCATCGTTTCTCTCATGCCAAAGTGTTGCCATCTCTCGATAGCGTTGAGACAGTTCAGTATATAATTCCTGTGTGGGTCCTTCACCCGTACCCTCCTCTCCCTCAAAATTGAACTCAACCTTATTCCGTATGGAAGGATACTGAACAAAGGCGTTAAACAGTGCCTGCGTCATTGCCCCTGTTTCTCTCTTCACCGTAAACTTCGTTGCCAGCCCATTACTCTGAATTTCCCCCATGACTGTCCCACGCACCGATGCATTCACATCTTGCAAATGGTACAGTCCAAATCGATAACATCCAACGGAAAGAAAATGAGCCGTGTCACGCTTAAAAGAAAGTGAAATATACGGAGAAATCGCCTGAAGCACACGCACAACTGACACTGGGATACCCGAGACACCGCTTTCAAAAATTTCCCCTCCGCATGATTCCAACACTTCCACAATCGCAGATTCAATCTCACCCCACTGGTGCAACGGTCCAAAGGTGCGTAGAAAAACCTGTAGTGGGGAGTCAAGAACATCATGTCCCATGGAATTTGCAACAAGCAAAGGGACTGAGATATTACATTCGCAACAATTACCCATTTCAGCATAGTGCACATCTTCTCCTTGAAGTGTAGAAGAAGAAAGTCCGGCGGAAAGAACTCCCTTTGAAGTAAAAAGAACAGAATGCTTCAATCCCCTCTGTGATGAACCCTCATCAGAAAGTTCGTCCCCCCGGAACTCACGCCAGTAACGGATAATATCGCCAACAAGTGCTGAAACATTGACATCCATTCGTGAAAGCTTTGTATTGCTGCAGTCTGAACATAAGTCATAATCACACTCCCGGCAGGCAAGAGAACCAAAAGAATTCGAGTTTGCACATACATTACATCGCCAATTCACACTAAAGTGTACGCAAAGGGGGTGACCTTCGGGGCACAGCACATGATTCATTCCACCTTGTGTCGGCCTACAAATACCAATAAAGTGCGAGAACCCAGACACGCGGCGCGCCAAACTCTTCACTTCTTGATGAGCCACACTGGTTTGATGAAGGATACGAAGCACGTAAGTGTGCGCTGCGTCTCGCATCCGACACACAAGTTGAAGATCAAA
>NW_913366.1:0-1284 GCF_000209065.1 Trypanosoma cruzi | reverse complement strand
GCAGAGGCGCATGGCAGAAATAGCAGGACTGCTCAAGCTCATGATACTGCACTGCAGACCAAAGCAGCGGCAATTCATAAAAAAATTATTTAAAATAAAAGAAAAAAAAATTTCATCCTCACCTTTTCGTTCCTTACAATTTGAAAAGAAGAAAAAAAAAAATTAAAAAATGTCGTCCTCTACTACAGTTTCACCCAAAAAAAAAAAAAGAAAGGAAAAACCACACAAAAAAAGCACCTAACTAACATGTTGCCCCAGAAATTGTCTGCATATTTTGCCCGCAAAACAAAATTGAAAAGATGGTTGCATGTCTTTCAACCGTCTGACCCTCCATGTGTCCGCACATCGTTTATATTTCATGGGGTCATCTGCGTGTTGCTGCTCCCCTCAGCCCTCCCATCGGCGCGTGAGTGCGGCCCGCAGAGCACAGTCACTCGTGTGTGGGGACTGAGAGAAGCACGCAGACATGACGGGAGTCGCGTCTCTCCATCGGGAGAGTGAGCGCAGCAAAAGAAAAAAAGAAAAAAAAAAAGAAAAACACGGCGGCAGGGTGTGGCGCTGCGGGTGTCTGCCAGCCCTGGCCGCAATAAAACAAAACAAGAGGGAAGAAATGTGTGCTCCGCCCCACAGGCCCTCGTCGCACGCCCACACGTCACGGCTCCCTCAGCGCGCCGTTCGTCGCGGCCCCTCCTCATGCGTGCAGCAGGCGAGGCGCACAGGGCCGTCGTCATGAGCGTGTCGGTGGGTGTGCGAGTGGAGCAGTTGGGCGGGAACACACGGCACCCCTCGCAGGAAGAGTGCAGGAGAAACAATTAAAGAGGGAAGAGTAGAAAAGAAAAAACGTCCATAGTGATTGCCCCAAAAAAGCAAAAAAAAACAAAAAGAGAATAGGGGCGTAAAAAAAAAAAAATGAAAACACAAGAAAAAAAATTGATTCGGCAGGAATTCCATGTGCCATGCAGCACAAGAAGATCGGGGGCGTATGCATATTCCCTGCACAACAAAAAAGAAAACAAAAAAAGGAATTGTACCCTCCCACCAGCCCACACAACATCCCTCACATTCCATGCGGCATCCGGCCTGCTCCCCCACTCCTCGTTTTGTGCAGTCCGCCGGAAGCGCAGCAGTGACGCCGGCACCGCGGGTGGGCAACAAAAGGGAAACAAAAGTCGGAAACACGTCACTCACAACGGATTGTAGCAAAAGACCATTAAAAAAAAAAGAAACTGAGTATTCGAAAAAACACCAAAAAAAAACTGAAAAAGTGAAAAAAGATTTTTTGAA
>NW_913365.1:0-1284 GCF_000209065.1 Trypanosoma cruzi | reverse complement strand
CTCTCGCGGAATACAGGCATCCTTTGCATACGTACGGTCAGCAGAAAACCCCGCAGACGGCATATCGCGCGGTCGTGTGTTTACACTTCAGGACTTGGCGAAGGGGTGGAACTTGCGAAGGGGAGCGGCGGGGTCTTGTGGCTGGAGGACCCCAAAGTCTGCCAGTTCGTAAGTAATTATGTTCTGAGGACAAAGCACCATGCTAGTGGTCCACAGAATTCGGTATATATTGAATGAAAAGAAAACATTGAAGCAATCAACTAACGAACCTTTTTTCCTAACTTGTTTGGTTTCCATAGATTATTTCAGGATCCGGCCAGCTGCCCGGAAGATTATTCCCTCGTGATAATGGTGCAAGTGAAGGCCATACCGGGGAAAGTGACGTACATGCCAAAGACTCCTCCAGCGTGTCGTCTGTCGAGAGCAAACCCACAGGACAAATATTATTGACAGTGCAACCAACGGGACAAAGTCCACCAACTACAGCAGGTGAAACATAGAATTCAACGCAAACAAATGAAAAGACGACAACCTCAGCAATCGGAACGGACACTGAAGCACCTAAACCGTATTCAAAGAATGATGTGGCAGAGCAATACGATGAAGACAGAGACCCATCAGATTTGATAAGGGGTGCAAATACAGGCCATCCGACAGATACAGCATCATCACCCATTTCTACAAGTGGCAATGGTGATTTTCAGGGAATGGCGAATGAAAATGGTGACTATCCTGAAAGGCACAATCCCAGAGAAAACCTCGACGACCCCGTAGATGGTAATGTCAACGTCGGTACTAAAGCCAGTGAACCAGCACCAGAAACAGTGAAAACGGTCACCGCTCAAACAAACGATACGGTGACCCCTGGCGACAGTGACGGCGGCACCGCGGATTCCCACACCACCTCCCTCTTTTGGTTCTTCTATTTGTTGCGTGTACGGCTGCGGCTGCGGTGGTGGCCGCGTGAGAGTGAGTGAGAGAGCGCCATGCACCGCCCGCACACACACTCGTCTTTCACCCACTCTCTGTGTGTGTCCCCTTGCATGGACTCTCGCCCTCACCTCATCCCACGAAGCACACACATAATGTGCCCATTGTATATATTGCATGCACACCCATGCAGGCCCGTTGGTGCTCTCTTTTGCACGACACGCACCGCTGCCGTCCTGCCTGACTGCATGGGCGGAGCACCGTAACTGGTTCTGGGTTTGTTTTATTGCATTGAGTGGGCACCTCTCTCTCTCTCCCTGTGTGTGTGTTTTGCTTTACGGAGCATGAGAGGTG
>NW_913364.1:0-1284 GCF_000209065.1 Trypanosoma cruzi | reverse complement strand
CGTATATCCCTCCCTTTTACGTATATTATTAAGATGGCAATGATTATGACGATGAAAATGTGGTGATTGTGTAAAAGAAAAGAAAAAAAAAGGCTCACAAACGGAGTCGGCCCAGCCACCACCAATCAGGCAGGCACACAGAATACAGGTTATGATTGGCCTCAATTTCTTTTTTGTTATTCTTTTGTTGTTGTTGTTGTTGTTTTGCTGTTTGATTTTTTTATTATTGGCCGTTGACTGCCATACGATCCGAAACCAATACAACTTGGCACTCCCTCTCCTCTCATTCACTCCACACGTCGACGCTTCATTATATCCTCAGCCCCGTTAGTGGCCACCACGCTGTCCTCGTCGTTTTTGCAGGCAGTCGTCATGTACGGAGCCTGCCGCGGCGGGTGAACAGGCGGCAGCACAGGGACGTCAGAGTCACGGTCGTAGCACATATCCGCATCATAGCCAGAAAGATCCCCACAGGCCAAAAATGGTACAATGACGCTTTCCATCATACATGCCTGGTCCTCCACACCCTTCTTCTCCTTCTGAGTTATCTGCCGGCCCTCACTTTGTAGGTGCATGAAAGCAGGGGGTAGTGGGGCGACGGGTGTGAAACACCGTGTGGTCGTCGTAAGTGGTCGATCAAAGGAAGGCCGATACCCAGCGGGCGGTTGATAATCCTGGCACACCATAAATGCCTCCATGGAGGCATTCCGAGAGGATCTAGGCTTGGCAATTATGACATGCCGAAAAAAAACCTCGGATTTTGCCACAAGAAAAGGCGTATTGGGGCCACGAAAAATTTTTGTTACAAATGTCCCCCCACAACGCAGAACAAACGTCGTTATGTTCAACGCCGCCAGCAGCAAATGATGTTGCAAGTACTCATCCAACTCATGCATCCCTGTTACGTCGGGGGCACCATCGCACACAACAAGATCTGCCTTCTTCTCACAACTGTTTGTATGATCGGAATAACTGTTTCTCCCACCTGGTGCTAATGATGGGCGTCTCGCTGTGGATCGGCCTCCCTTGTCTGTTTGTATTGCAGATTTATCTTCTTCATAGTCCACATACGCATCGTTCACTGACGCCGTGTCTTCTTTGATGTTAAGTAAACGAATAATCTCCCGTGCGGTAGCCTCGCTCGTGATGTCTCCCTGCAGCAACTGGACACCTTCAATCGGCATCATCTCCTGCAGATCCACGGCCACAATACGTGAGGCGCCCAATGACTGCTTCTCAGTTCTGCCACCCACTTCCTCGCGTAAATGCCTCGCCAGCAACTGC
>NW_913363.1:0-1284 GCF_000209065.1 Trypanosoma cruzi | reverse complement strand
GTACGGCGAGTGGTACACGCGTGAGGCTGAGAAGCAGGGCGGCAATGTTTGCCTTGGCCGGAATTGTGTGATGATGCCCCTGATATTTTTGATTGTTCTCAGCTTCACCGCGTTTCTTTCTGCTGCCTATTTTGACTGGGATTACCGCCGATTCGGTCGATTGGTGCTTGAGGAGCGGCGCCGTCTGAAGGAGAGGGCAGAGGAAGAGGATGCCGGCAACCGAACAACGACGCCGGCCAACGACATGAAGGTGGCACGTCCATAATTTTTTTTGTATTGCCGCGCCGTTATTTTATTTATTTTTGATTATATGTTTGATTTATGTATATTTCATCGTATGCTGGTTGGTTGCGTGTGTGTTTTGGCTTTTTCATTGTTGATTCTTTTTTTTTCTTTGGCGGGCGTCACTTTTTTCCGCGCGTGAGTCTCCAGGGACGGTGACGGAGCATTGCGGGGCGGTGTGCACGCGGACCGAACGAAGGATGTGGTGATAATAAGGCAAATAATTCCATTCTGTTTTTGAATGTTTTTCTTACTGTTTTTTCTTTACTTTTTTTCCCTCGGTCCTTGATGGCTGAATTGTGAATTTCATTTTCTTCTTTTCTTCCTTTCTGGGCGTACGTGTGTTTTGTTTGAGTGCGATTCTCATGACGAAAAACACAAAATGAGGCCCCGCGAAAGGGGCAAGAGGATCTCATGCAATCAACCAAAACGGAGGCCTCTCAGTGCACTCCTTTTTTCTCGTTTTATTTATTTTTTCCTGCTGGCCTCAATTTCAGTGCGTTGTTTTTTATATTTTCTGCCGAGAGGCTGTCAACGAAAAATAATTCCGCTGTCCTCCATTAGTTATTCTGTTTCTTGTCTCTTGTCCGGCTGCCTGCCATGCGCTTGCTTCACATTTGGGACGATGTTTGTGGGGATTTGTTGTCTCTCTTACCTCCGCTGTTTGTGCGAGGGAGGAGGCGAGCCTAGCCGGTGCGCCCCTCGCTTGTCACGCATGCGGAGCCCATGCCGGAGTGAGGCAGGGGACCATGAATTGTTTGCGAAGCATGACGGAAGACTGATGCAGGAGGAGCGAGAAGCCTTTTTTTTTCACGGACTAACGCTTTTTTTGGGGATTTGGGAAATGGGGTTTATAATGACTGTCCATGCAGGGCTCTTGCTAACATTTACCGCAACTGACATGCCTCACACTCCCTGCTGCGTCATTCTTTCTTGGTGTCTTCATGCTTGCTGTTTTTTAATTATTTGAATTCATTTCTTTTGGGAGGCGAAGGGTTGTAG
>NW_913362.1:0-1284 GCF_000209065.1 Trypanosoma cruzi | reverse complement strand
GACTCATGGACTCATGGATTCATGGACTCATGGACTCATGGACTCATGGACTCATGGACTCATGGAGTCATGGATTCATGGACTCATGGACTCATGTATTCATGTATTCATGGATTCATGTATTCATGGACTCATGGATTCATGGACTCATGGACTCATGGACTCATGTATTCATGTATTCATGGACTCATGGATTCATGGACTCATGGACTCATGGACTCATGGACTCATGGACTCATGGACTCATGGAGTCATGGATTCATGGAGTCATGGATTCATGGACTCATGGACTCATGGACTCATGGACTCATGGAGTCATGGATTCATGGAGTCATGTATTCATGGACTCATGGACTCATGGATTCATGGATTCATGGACTCATGTATTCATGGACTCATGGACTCATGGATTCATGGATTCATGGAGTCATGTATTCATGGACTCATGGACTCATGGACTCATGGATTTATGGACTCATGTATTCATGGACTCATGGACTCATGGACTCATGGAGTCATGGACTCATGGACTCATGGACTCATGGATTCATGGACTCATGGACTCATGGACTCATGGACTCATGGATTCATGGACTCATGGACTCATGGAGTCATGGATTCATGGACTCATGGACTCATGGACTCATGGAGTCATGGATTCATGGATTCATGGAGTCATGGATTCATGGACTCATGTATTCATGGACTGATGGATTTATGGACTTATGGATTTATGGACTGATGGATTTATGGACTGATGGATTTATGGACTGATGTATTCATGGATTCATGGACTCATGGACTCATGGATTCATGGACTCATGGACTCATGGACTCATGGACTCATGGATTCATGGATTCATGGACTCATGGACTCATGGATTCATGGACTCATGGACTCATGGATTCATGGACTCATGGACTCATGGACTCATGGACTCATGGACTCATGGACTCATGGAGTCATGGATTCATGGAGTCATGTATTCATGGACTCATGGACTCATGGATTCATGGATTCATGGACTCATGTATTCATGGACTCATGGACTCATGGATTCATGGATTCATGGACTCATGGACTCATGGATTCATGGATTCATGGACTCATGGAGTCATGGATTCATGGAGTCATGGACTCATGGACTCATGGACTCATGGACTCATGGAGTCATGGATTCATGGACTCATGGACTCATGGATTCATGGACTCATGGACTCATGGACTCATGGACTCATGGACTCATGGACTCATGGACTCATGGAGTCATGGATTCATGGAGT
>NW_913361.1:0-1283 GCF_000209065.1 Trypanosoma cruzi | reverse complement strand
GAGCGCCGGCATGCCGCGCATACAGACCGGACAAACTCTCACTCAAGGACACCGCCCGGCGAGTGTGATCAAACAGCACCCCAAGGAATGTGTACTGCGTGGTGCCCGATTCGCGGTCCTCCCCCATCGTGGTGTGACAACTGTCCGCATTACGAAGTACTTGGACTTCCCACAATGTCACATCGCTTTTCGACCCTGCACTGCGTATATCATCGATCCATACGTCGATACGCACCAATGGAATTGCAGCCCGGAGAGGGCCAACCACCGTCGTCACCCCCGCAATTGCCGAAGTAATCATCTGGAGAATTTCTGGACCAACCTTGCATCCCATTGGGAGCCGTGTCAGCTCCACCAGCGTGCCGTCCTCCACGCGGCATCAAAAGGGATGCCGAGTCTCCCGCGGTAAAGATAAATGAAAAAACAATGTCTTTAATTCCACGCAGGAAGCGGCCTCAGTCATCGCAGGTGACAAATAATGGGAAATGTGTAAAAGATAAACATTGGCCTCATAAGGGTCGTCTCCGTTCCTGTCACGTGGCCACGCGATCTTTCGCCGTCGTAAACCGGTGGGTTTCTCCTCCACAACCGAGAAAGGCATTATCCATCTGCCGCTTATTGTTGTGAAAGAAGCGTCCTCAAATATTCCTGCTTCCTTCATTAATCGTGCATCAGCGACTGGAATCCTCCGTGAGCCTTCGCGCGCTTTAACCGAAAAGGATAGAGAGAAAGGGGAGCGCCCGAAAAGCCCTCAAACATGCATGAGTCTCTCCAAGGTGGTTGGATTCAACCGGCTCCGGATCCACTCCAGATTCAATACGGGCACGTCGAATTGTTGCTTTAGCGGGATGGTTCGTTCATCTTGTGGAGTGGCCAAACACGTCCTTGTCACGCGTCCTGTAATTGTAGCGGAGTAAGGATGAAAATCATGAAAAACGCTCCTCTGCCCTCAACCAGGGTTCCTGCCCTTCCGCAGTTTCTCCCCTCATATCAATGCGACCAGCCACGACACCTGGGTCAGCATTGAGGTGTACTTCCTCAAATATCGAACTGTGTTCTGGGGAAGGTCGAACAGGTCGACGTGCACCGCCAACCGCGAGATCACGTGTGGGTCCAAATCGCACGTCTCTACGATTTTTGCGATGTGCCGCAGCGCACCCGTTTTATGGAATGCACCGTGTCATTCCAAGGAGCCAGGGCTCGCTCCACGTGGGCAGCCGTCAGATTCGTGAGCTTCTCGTTGTGTCGAAGTGTCCCGCGTAACTTTATAGTGTCGAACACGT
>NW_913360.1:0-1283 GCF_000209065.1 Trypanosoma cruzi | reverse complement strand
AAGCGATTCCTCATCCACCCACGACGCGGCGCATCACTCCATGCGGTCACAACGCAGCGCACTGCTTCCCCAATAGAACTAACTTTTCGTCCATCCCTTAAAACTGCCTCTGTTCGTGATGGGCCTTAGAAAAAAATAGAGTAAAATGGACAATGCAGTAGTACTGCGACACCGCCAGCCACAATGATTCCCTCACACCGAGGCAGTTTCCCAATTATGCCTCGTATGCACACACAACTAACACACTATATAGAAATCACTCAATGTTTTTCACCAAAAACCAAACAACCCCTTTCCCTCCCTAATTTATTCTGTCACTGTTACGTTCGATAGCGTTGGCCATTTGTGGCATCTGTGTGCCTTACTGCCATCTGGTGCTGGTGCACCCGCACCGCATGCTCAGACACAAGTATCCAAAAATACACAAACAACCCAATATTTTTTTTCCAGAAATCAAAACCGCCCCTTCCCCTCCCTAATTTGCTTTTCCCTTTTCTGTGGTTACACCTCACTTCGGAGAGCCTCGTCTCTTCTAAAGTCTCCGGGTGATATTGCCAATTGGTACTGGCGCACCTCTTCCTCCCAGAACACCGAATCTCACGGCTCTCGTCGCTCAAACTATCGGTATTGACAACATCACATCTCTGCCGGCCAGTCGCTCATCGGCGTGCTGGCTGCGTGCTGCACATAAATAATATCCCACGACATGTCTCGGGACAATTCCTCCCAACCATTAAAATATGCCGCCAGGCACTCAGTGAAGTGCCGCACAGTGCTGGCGGTGGTGTGGTGCCCACCCGCCGTAGCCATCCGCAGCCCAGCCAGCGTCACTGGATTTGACTCCATGAAGAAAAAGGCGTCCAACAACGGAAATTTCTCCACCTCCGGTACGTACAGCAGCCGGTGGTTTATGCAAGCCTTCTTCTCAACGGTATTCCGCCGACGGCAAAAAATAGTGGCTGGTGGGGCCCTCCTGCGAGTACACCTCCGGCGCACAGAGGCGTTACTGACGTCGTGTTGGTGGCCTCAGCTCCCTCAGTGTACAAATTATTTCAGTCATGAAAGTCCCATTCAAAAATGCAGACACGGTGCTCTTCCCAAAAAAATTGCGTATATGAGATGATCACCAATCCTCGATTCAAATAAGTTAAACTCAGCCTGCGCCATTAACTCTGCCAACATGCACAGCGGTTCACTTGCGAGGTGGGCAGTCATCGGTGCATTGAAAGGCGACTCGCCATTGCGCTCTCCTCGTACTCGGACAATCCTCGCAAGATATTCGA
>NW_913359.1:0-1283 GCF_000209065.1 Trypanosoma cruzi | reverse complement strand
TGTGGCCCCTTCCGCCGCTCACCTCAAATCGCACTTCCACGCCTCCTCGAGCAGCAGCAGCAGCAGCATAAATACACCGGTCCACTAGAGGCCGTCACCAGCCATTGCAGGAAGACCACTGTGCCCCAGTGCTATGAAACCCATATTGCATTGACGGGCCACTTCGGAAAATCCTGTCGCATCCTCCCCATTATGCGGAAACACATCCGTCGTGCATGTGGCCACCGCAGCCAAATGAATCCGGTGCAAACACCCTCCAAATCAAATTCCCCTTTCCTCAAGCCATTCCTTCATTCCATGCGCCCTGACCCTCATCCGCACGTGCCCACTCACACAAGCCGCAAAAGAATGGTGGTGGCCGCCCAACGCTCCGGAAACACATGCCCAGCACGCACGCGCATAACAAATGACATGCGCAAGCGCACGGCACAACGGCGGAGAAGCGCACACCTAAAGGGATGCGGCCCTCCACAGCAGTCGCAGCCCATCGCGCGCATCACACTCGCAAGAAAAGTGACTCGCGGTGCGCTCCCTCCCCTCCTTCCCTTCATGCCCACGGAGGAAGCAGCAGCCACCCGCAACCGCCAGCACACGCCACAAAAGAAGCATCCAAATCCACTGCAATGTGCATCTTGTGCGTGTGGTTGTGTGTGCCTGCAGACACACGAGGCAAAGAAGTAAAAACAGGAGCAGAGCATGTGAGGGGACGCACAAACAAAAATGTACAGCAGAAGTGCATGGCAGAAATAAACAGAAAAAAGACTGCCCAAACTTATGATACTGCACTGCAGACCAAAGCAGCGGCAATTCATAAAAGATTTATTTAAAATAATTAAAAATAACAATTCCCTTTCATCATATATTAGCCTCCCTCGCACACAATAATTATATAAAAATTTAAAAAAGTCGTCCACCACTACTGTTCCACAAAAAAAAAAATGAAAAAAAAAAAAAAGAAAAAAAAGAAAAGAAGAACCACACAAAAAAAAAGCAGCTGATTACCGTGTGGCCATACCAAACTGTTTTTTTATTTTGCCCAAAAAGAAAATTAGATAATTACGTGTTTTTCAACCGTCCGACCCTCCATGCGTCCGCACATCGTTTATATTTCATGCGGTCATCTGCGTGTTGCTGCTCCCCGCAGCCCTCCCATCGGCGCGTGAGTGCGGCCCGCAGAGCACAGTCACTCGTGTGTGTGTGGGGACTGAGAGAAGCACGCGGACATGACGGGAGTCGCGTCTCTCCATCGGGAGAGTGAGCGCCGCCAAGGAAAACAAAAATAA
>NW_913358.1:0-1283 GCF_000209065.1 Trypanosoma cruzi | reverse complement strand
ACCATGGAAAGAAAATAGAAAGGAAAACAGAAAAAAGAACACATACACACAAGGCGCCTCGTAAATTAAGGGATTTGAAAATAACGAGTGGCAAGCACACCACGTGGATTTCTTTTCCTTCCATTGGTGTTGGGTGCCGCCTCTGCTGCTCCCCTGGTGGTGGTGCCCGCTGTCTTCGCCGTGGTGCCAGGGTCAATTGCCCCGTATTGTCGGGGGAGCCAGGAGCCAGCAACGTTTCACTCACGGGGCCATTGTTGTTCGCGCAGGGCTGACGGCAACAGCCAGCACCCGGGCCTGCCGCGTCTTGCAGGGACACAGCCGTAACGCCATGAGGGCTGGGGGCACGTGCCACCGCAACGCGGGCCATCAAATCTATTTTAAAAAACACAAAACAAAACAAAAGGCTCTGCCGCCACTCTCTCCTCTCGGATCTCACACGCACACACGCGAGGCCAAGAGAAAAAAAACAATGGCAGCAGCAGAGACGGCAGTGTCAAGCGCCCATCTCTCTTGTGATGAGTGAACACGACCGACGCCGTTCTCTTCACATTCATCCTCGTGGAAAACGGCATCGTGTGCCGCAGCACCCACCCTCAAGCAGCCGTTGTCATCAGAGGAGTGTTCTGTAGTCGGTGCACTCCCCTCACAAAAACAGTCCACGTCATCCCTCACAAATAATTCACTCAGGCCCACAAATCCCCGCCTTCTTGCTGCTCCTCAAAGAGGCGACGCCGCTCATCCAACACCTGACGATTAAATTTCACGTACTCCCAGTGCACATAGGCGTTGGATATGAAGGCCGTCACGTTGAATCCAAGCATCACAAGCAACGGGAGCTGCACACAAGCACGATCCAAACAAACATCAACACCCCGCCTTCTTGCCTCCCGCGTGTACCACTCGCCGTACAGAAGGCGGTTCAGGAAGATTGTAGAACTCACTGATGCAAGGAAAATAAAGTTGTAGTGCTTGGCGGGGTCCTTTGCAAAAACAGTCCGAGTAACCAACACAAGGGAAGCTGCACTGAAACCGTTGCCAATGGCAGCCAATACGTACGGCAGCGGCAGTGCAGCCCTGGGCACCACGAGGAATAAAACCAGCGACAGGATCACGAACACATCAGCAAAATAGATAGAAACGATAATCGAAACCCTGTCCTCGGCCTTGCGTTTCTGCGACCAGACCTCGAAGTAGCTCATCAGTAGCCGACCCGCCGCACTTCCCACCCCGTTCAGCACTGTGAGAAGCGTTTTGATGGCGTTGTCCACCTCTTCGTCCGCAAG
>NW_913357.1:0-1283 GCF_000209065.1 Trypanosoma cruzi | reverse complement strand
GGTGAGGCGAGGACGAGAGTCCATGCAAGGGGACACACACACAGAGAGAGAAGGAAGTGTGTGTATGCGGGCGGTGCATGGCTCTCTCACACTCACTCTCACGCGGCCACCACCGCAGCCGCAGCCGCACAAACCACGAAACAGATGGAATCAGTGCGATTGCAGAACTCGCACACCGTCCTGCAAACCAGAAGTTTAAAAAGCAATATGAAACAAGAATTCAAAAAAAAAAAAATGGAAAAAACTTAGGCTTCTGCGGGAATCGAACCCGCGTCCCCGGATGACATTGTGAGCGTGTTTGCCACTGAGCTAAAAAAATGCGGTCGCGCGACTCCTTTTCACGTAAAGTATTAATGTCGATCTTCGAACAATCGAGCACATTTGCGTTGTCCCCTGGAAAACGAAAAAGACGTGTTTAGGATGCGCAGCCGCAGCGTGGTTACTACTGTAAGTCGTCATATATCTAACGCCCGAGGCCACCGCTGCAGCTTGGATAATTCGACACGTCGTCCCGTATCTAAAGTCCGAGGCCACCGCTGCAACTTGGATAATTCGACACGTCGTGCTGTATCTAACGTCCGGGGCAGCCGCTGCAACTTGGATAATTCGCACGTCGTCCTGTATCTAGCGTCCGGGGCCACCGCCCTACCATTTTTTATTTCTTGCGGCGGCCAACCCCGGCAGTAAGGACAAAAAAAAGAATCGCGTTTTCTTTAATGTTTTTCCTGTTTGGGGGCGGGGATCTTGTTTTCTATGATTGTCTCTTTTTTTTTGTCTGTTCCAGGTTGGTTTAGAGGACGCTTGATGTGCCTGCTGGGTGATCGCCGGCTTTTTTATTGGTGATTGCGTATTTTTGGCTTACCGGTGTGCCGCTCAGCGCCATTTTGTTATACTTCTTTTCTGCTTATTGGGGCGTGTTGTTATTCGTCACGCGTCAGCACACACCGAGCAACATGTCAAAAAAAAAAAATGCAGGTTTTTTCCCCCTCGCGAGGGCCTCGGCAGCCACAATCCTGTGCGTGCGTGCATTCTCAGCGTTTTAAGCACGGCATGTGTGTGCATGTGTGTGTGTGTTTGTCAGCGCCTATACTTGCAGAGCAGCTGTGCGCCACAAGAGAGTCTGAAGAAAGCAACGGCAGAGAGAGGCAGATAAGCACACACGCAAATTACTCATATCATCACACACACACACACGCAGCCGCGGAATGGGTGCACTCAACCACAAAATCAAAAAGAAAAACAAAACAAAAAGCCGAAGCGTGGGACTACCAGCGCACACACAC
>NW_913356.1:0-1283 GCF_000209065.1 Trypanosoma cruzi | reverse complement strand
ATTATCCGCTGCTGGAGGAATTTCGCGAGCTCTTGCCCACACGGGTGCTGCACTCGGCTGATCGTTTTCGAGCGGTCGCTGCATCACACGTTGTGGTCCAAATTTTTGTTTCCGATTGTGAATGGTGGGAGTCAGAGGTACTCTCTGTCAATATCTGTTTGCGTGTTTATATACTGGACACCAAACAACCCTGAATTATCCGCTGCTTGGAGGAATTTCGCGAGCTCTTGCCCACAAGGGTGCTGCACTCGGCTGATCGTTTTCGAGCGGCCGCTGCATCACACGTTGTGGTCCAAATTTTTGTTTCCGATTGTGAATGGTGGGAGTCAGAGGCACTCTCTGTCAATACCTGTTTGCGTGTTCACACACTGGACACCAAACAACCCTGAATTATCCGCTGCTTGGAGGAATTTCGCGAGCTCTTGCCCACACGGGTGCTGCACTCGGCTGATCGTTTTCGAGCGGTCGCTGCATCACACGTTGTGGTCCAAATTTTTGTTTCCGATTGTGAATGGTGGGAGTCAGAGGTACTCTCTGTCAATACCTGTTTGCGTGTTCACACACTGGACACCAAACAACCCTGAATTATCCGCTGCTTGGAGGAATTTCGCGAGCTCTTGCCCACACGGGTGCTGCACTCGGCTGATCGTTTTCGAGCGGTCGCTGCATCACACGTTGTGGTCCAATTTTTTGTTTCCGATTGTGAATGGTGGGAGTCAGAGGCACTCTCTGTCAATACCTGTTTGCGTGTTCACACACTGGACACCAAACAACCCTGAATTATCCGCTGCTTGGAGGAATTTCGCGAGCTCTTGCCCACACGGGTGCTGCACTCGGCTGATCGTTTTCGAGCGGTCGCTGCATCACACGTTGTGGTCCAAATTTTTGTTTCCGATTGTGAATGGTGGGAGTCAGAGGTACTCTCTGTCAATATCTGTTTGCGTGTTTATATACTGGACACCAAACAACCCTGAATTATCCGCTGCTTGGAGGAATTTCGCGAGCTCTTGCCCACAAGGGTGCTGCACTCGGCTGATCGTTTTCGAGCGGCCGCTGCATCACACGTTGTGGTCCAAATTTTTGTTTCCGATTGTGAATGGTGGGAGTCAGAGGCACTCTCTGTCAATACCTGTTTGCGTGTTCACACACTGGACACCAAACAACCCTGAATTATCCGCTGCTTGGAGGGATTTCGCGAGCTCTTGCCCACACGGGTGCTGCACTCGGCTGATCGTTTTCGAGCGGTCGCTGCATCACACGTTGTGGTCCAAATTTTTGCTTCC
>NW_913355.1:0-1283 GCF_000209065.1 Trypanosoma cruzi | reverse complement strand
TTTTGTTTCGATTATGAATGGCGGGAGTCAGAGGCACTCTCTTTCAATGTATGTTTGCGTGTGCACACACTGGGACACCAAACAACCCTGAATTATCCGCTGCTTGGAGGAATTTCGCGAGCTCTTGCCCACAAGGGTGCTGCAGTCGGCGGATCGTTTTCGAGCGGCTGCTGCACCACACGTTGTTGTCTAAATTTTTGTCTTGAATTATGAATGGCGGGAGTCAGAGACACTCTCTTTCAATGTATGTTTGCGTGTGCACACACTGGACACCAAACAACCCTGAATTATCCGCTGCTTGGAGGAATTTCGCGAGCTCTTGCCCACAAGGGTGCTGCAGTCGGCGGATCGTTTTCGAGCGGCTGCTGCACCACACGTTGTGGTCTATGTTTTTGTTTCGAATTATGAATGGCGGGAGTCAGAGGCACTCTCTTTCAATGTATGTTTGCGTGTGCACACACTGGACACCAAACAACCCTGAATTATCCGCTTCTTGGAGGAGTTTCGCGAGCTCTTGCCCACAATGGTGCTGCACTCGGCGGATCGTTTTCGAGCGGCTGCTGCACCACACGCTGTGGTCTAAATTTTTGTTTTCGAATTATGAATGGCGGGAGTCAGAGACACTCTCCTTCAATGTATGTTTGCGTGTGCACACACTGGACACCAAACAACCCTGAATTATCCGCTGCTTGGAGGAATTTCGCGAGCTCTTGCCCACAAGGGTGCTGCAGTCGGCGGATCGTTTTCGAGCGGCTGCTGCACCACACGCTGTGGTCTAAATTTTTGTCTTGAATTATGAATGGCGGGAGTCAGAGACACTCTCTTTCAATGTATGTTTGCGTGTGCACACACTGGACACCAAACAACCCTGAATTATCCGCTGCTTGGAGGAGTTTCGCGAGCTCTTGCCCACAATGGTGCTGCAGTCGGCGGATCGTTTTCGAGCGGCTGCTGCACCACACGCTGTGGTCTAAATTTTTGTTTCGAATTATGAATGGCGGGAGTCAGAGACACTCTCCTTCAATGTATGTTTGCGTGTGCACACACTGGACACCAAACAACCCTGAATTATCCGCTTCTTGGAGGAGTTTCGCGAGCTCTTGCCCACAATGGTGCTGCACTCGGCGGATCGTTTTCGAGCGGCTGCTGCACCACACGCTGTGGTCTAAATTTTTGTTTCGAATTATGAATGGCGGGAGTCAGAGACACTCTCCTTCAATGTATGTTTGCGTGTGCACACACTGGACACCAAACAACCCAGAATTATCCGCTGCTTGGAGGAA
>NW_913354.1:0-1283 GCF_000209065.1 Trypanosoma cruzi | reverse complement strand
TTCTCCTCGAGGCGGAAAGGCGCCAGGCCCATCGCGGCTGCGGCATGACGCCAATGCTTGTGGCAGGTGTCTACTTTTCACTTTTACCAATTTGTGGATGACTTGGTTCACTGGTTTGTTACTTTACGGATTTTCGGCGACAACTGATTATCAAGCGAGTGCGCTAGACCAGGCGGATGCATCACGGGGTTGTGTTTCACGCCGCCTACTGCAGCGCCATCTCCGGGGACCGCGGCTTTCCTTCACGTCCCCACTCAGCAGGGTGGAAGTTCACTGCAACGGTGGCTGGCGTGCGTAACATGGGACGTATTTGAGAAGGCACGAGGAATGGCAAAAAAGCGTTGGCTGCGGATCGTCGAGCCACCACTGCGGCGTGCTGTCGGCTTCTCCGCCGCCCTGACCCCTTCACCCGCACCGTCCCGGATTCGGGTGGGGCGCAGTGGGTTGGCTGACGGGCATTCGTGTACTCGCGTGGCTGCGTGGCATCGCGTGGCCGTGTTGTTTCTGGTTGTCGCCCGAGCTGTTTGTGTCTGCTGCCTGCTGCCCCCACACTCTCTCCGCCCTTTTTTCTTTTGCCTAGATTCTCACACCGAAAGCGACCATGGCGAAAATGAAACTGCCGACGATGAAGCGGAGGCTGAGGCGGGTTGCCGTGCTGCTGATTCTCTTCATTGCGGTCACGAATATTCTGTACCTCAGCTTTGACATCGCTGCCGATGATGGTGCACCGGGACCCAACAACCCCCACCACCCGCGAGCCGCCGCAGTGGACGACGCAGCACTTGCTTACATCCCACGCCGTGTTGTGGATACGTGGAGCCGGCGCGAGTATCTGATTGTGCTGGGCATCCCCTCCACGGACGACGAGGCGAGGCGAACACAACGCAACCTGCAGCGGTCGACGTGCTGGCGGTTCCCCGGAGTGGCGACGAGGGCGAACGACTTCACCGGTGCGATGCTTGTGCTGTACGTCCTTGGGCGACACCCGTCGCACGGCTACGACTACTCTGCCGCGCTGCTGGAGGAGGCGTCGCAGTGGAACGATGTGGTTGCACTGCCAATGAACGAGGGCCGTGTTTCACCAGAGAAAAAAGTTGGTGTTGAGGGGTATTCAGGCATTGAGGCTTCTATTGGTATGACCCGCAAGACGTACATGTGGTTTGACCTTGCGCACCGCCTGTTCCCGACCGCGAGGTACATTGCGAAGGGCGATGACGACATGTTCCTCCGTGTGCCGCTGTTTGTTGCTCACCTGCGCCTCCTGCCACGCCGAGGGATCTACA
>NW_913353.1:0-1283 GCF_000209065.1 Trypanosoma cruzi | reverse complement strand
AATGCAAATAACTGGTTTATATAAAGGAAGGGCAATTATTATAAAAGACTCTTACAGTGTTATAAATAAGAAGCTTAAACTATTTCCTGCTATGTTTAACTTACAAACAGGACCGAAAGAAGTATTTCCATACAACTACTACAGCAGTGTTTTGTTAGCAAATGACAACAGAACTGGTGTCATTTCTGAAGCATGTAAGTTTGTAAAAGATATTGAAACGTTCATGAAGAACATAGATTCCATCAAAGGTTGCAGTATAGATGAAAACCACTTCGACTTAGAAAAATATAGCACGTTTTACTGCAAACAAGATGTAAGAATTTTAAGAGAAGGTTTTGTAAAGTTCCGCAATGACTTATTGAAAGAGTTTGATTTAAACGTTTATGACTACGTTAGTATTTGTTCTATTGCTAACAAATTGTTTGAGAACAGAGTGTACTTCCCGAATGGAAATCTTTATGACCTCTCAAATAAACCAAGAGAATTTATTTCAAGATGCATTCAAGGTGGAAGATGTATGTTGTCAGATAACATTAAACAAAAGAGCAAAAAGAAACTCATTGCTGACTTCGACGCTGTTTCATTATATCCATCAGCTATAGCAAGACTTTATACTTTAGAAGGTATTCCAAAAGTATTGAAGGAAGAGATGTTAAGCACAGAGTATCTCATGAGACATTTATTCGATGACGACCAAAAGGAACCCATTGGTGAAAAGTTTATGTCTGGCTTCTTTGTTCTCATTAAGATAACAGAGATTGGAATACCTAGACACTTTCCTTTAATAGTTTGTGACCCTGAACTAAATCCAGAACTTAACGTTCCAAGAAGTTCAAACACTTGCTGTTCATGTATGTTGACCATATAACATTACAAGACCTCATAAAATATCAAGGTGTCAAATGTGAAGTGTTGCAAGGATACTATTACGATGGAAACAGAGATATGAGAATAAGAGATGAAGTAAAGAAGTTGTTTGAGTTAAGGTTAAAGTATAAGAAAGAAGAAAACCCCTTACAAGAAATTATAAAACTCATTCTGAACAGCATTTATGGCAAAACTATTCTATCTCCTATTGAGTCAAAAATAACCATAGTAGATGACAAAGATGCTATAAGATATGCTATAAGAAATTACAACCATATAGTGAAGTTCGAAGGTTTGGATGGTTCAGATAAAACTATTTTCAAGCTAACGAAAAGCATTTGCAGACACTTTAACTTCTGTCCACTTGGTGTTAATATTCTGTCTATGTCAAAACGTATTATGAATGAAGTATTCTG
>NW_913351.1:0-1282 GCF_000209065.1 Trypanosoma cruzi | reverse complement strand
CGCAAGTGACAGGAGTGATGGCGATGATGATGGCTGGCCGTGTGCTGCTGGTGTGTGCCCTCTGCGTGCTGTGGTGCGGTGCCGGCGGTGGAAGTGTCGACGCCTTGGATGTTGACGGTAAAGCCGGCGGTTCTTCGAGTGGTGGTGAAGATACGCTGGGATCGCCAAGACC
This sequence comes from Trypanosoma cruzi, assembly GCF_000209065.1. Taxonomy (NCBI): domain Eukaryota; phylum Euglenozoa; class Kinetoplastea; order Trypanosomatida; family Trypanosomatidae; genus Trypanosoma; species Trypanosoma cruzi. The sequence goes on along the minus strand of NW_913351.1, from coordinate 1,110 downwards.
TTTACTGCCAGAACCAAACCTCTCGGACTCAGAAAGAAGTCAGCCAGAGCATCAGGGAAACGCGTCACCATCCCGAGCTGCAGGTGAAGTTGTTGGAGATGATGATGCTGAGAAAAAGAAAGAAGATAATGATTCGAATGATGGTGATGATGGCAGTGAAGAATCAGGGCTACCTCCACCACCAGCAGCAGGAGCTTCAGGAAAAGAAGACACCAAAAAATCACTTATTACTTTGCCACAAGTATCTGGTGTTGGCAGTTCTGCCGGTGGTGGCGGCGGCCCAAGTGGAAATCCTAACAGAAGCGGTGATAATGTGTTGAGTTCTTCCGCTCTTATTTCTGCTCCTCCACCTTTAATTTCCACTGGTGGCAATGGTTCACAGACCGTTATTGGTGTGTCATCCACCCAGCAAATGGAATATTCAAAAGAGAGTTTGAATTTATTTAAAAAACCTGCGCAGGACATACCGTCCAAAGAGCACCCACAAGAGAAGCCAGCACCCAATGCTCGCGAAGTTTCCTCCACTCAACGAGTGACGACAAAAAGTCAAGTTGTTGGTGAGGATACAACTGGAGAAGATGAGGCGCGGAACGGCAATGTAGCAAACGACCCCTCCAGCAAACAAACAGAACAAATAGCGTTACAAAAAACACAGACACAACCAATCAAAGTAACAAAAGATCCAATATCAGCACTACCACCAACAGAGAAATCACCAGCACCAACAGTTAAAGCAGGAAAAGAAATCCCACCGGCAACAACAGGCTCCCAGACCTCAACAGAACAAAAGCAAGAAGGATCACCGTCACAAACCGAAACGCAGCCAAAAGAAATGAAGCAGTCTTCAACAGATGGTGCAGGGGAGCAAAAAGGAAAAGACTCCGTCTCATCAGATTCGATGAAGGATGCAGTTACCGACAACCCAGGAAAACCAACAGCAACAACCATCCCTACAAGTAGAAGTGGAGATGCCCAGGAAAAGGAGGGCAAGGATGATGGCACCGATGAACGGCCTACCTCCAAAGAACACAACAGCAGCCCCGAAACTGGTAATACAAGCGATGCTCTTACAGCCAGCGAAAATACACCACAAAAAGCAGAAACAACAGC
>NW_913350.1:0-1282 GCF_000209065.1 Trypanosoma cruzi | reverse complement strand
GCGTTGTGCTTTTTTTGTTCTTGTGCTGGTTCCGTCTGCGTCGTGGTGTGTGTGCGCTGCTGCTTCTGCTGGGCTGCTGCCGTTTGTTATTGTGCGTTGGCTGTGTGTGGTGTAGCGGCCGCTTTTCTCTTTGTTCTCTCCCATGCTCTTGCAGGTTGACTTCACAGTGTCGGGCAACTCCACCGTTCGTGATGATGCTGGCCGTGTGTGCTGCGGCCTGTTGACGCTCGCGCTGATGTGCTGCTGCTCGCGTGTTTGTGCGACGGAGTATTTGGTGCTGGTGTAGGCATCGTGGGGATGTGGCGTTCCAACGTGACGCTGCTGTGTTGCTGGCGGACGTGCATGTGGCCGGTGCGTTTGGAGGCTTATGGCGATGCGTACCCATCTGGGGAGGAGGATGTTTGCTGGTGCGACGGCATTTGATGCTGGCATGATGGAGGGTGCGCTGTTCCCACTTGGTTTCCTTTCCTGTTGGTCGTCGGTGCCGGCTTCTCTCCGCCACCGTTCACTCGTTGTGTATGCGTTGGAGGCTGTTTTGTGGGGCACACCCGCTTTTTGCGTTGCTGTCACACCAGCAGCGTCGCAGCAGCGTCTGTTTGTGGAGCTCTTCTGTGTTTCTTTTGTGGGCTCGTTGTGTGGCCCCTGCCCGTGGTGGATTGTGGGGGGCAAGTGGTGCCGTTGGCGGCCGAGGGAAGGAGAGGACGGCGAAGGCAATGAACAAACGCCTATTCTTTTTTTGTCACTCGCGGCGTGGTTGTTGGTCCGTTGTTTGCTTCTTGCTGCTTTGTGCGAGCAGAACAAAATAAAATAAATATTTGTGCGGCGTGTCGATCTCTTTGCCGCGCGCACTATCCTCCGCGACGGGCGGCATGACGGGCGACCGCAGCCGGCGCCTGGCGCACCGCTGGACGGGGATCCGTTGCAAGGCTTTAAGGCGGAGGCGCAGCAGCGTGGCTTGGGATTGTCGTATGGAGACGAATAGGCGGCCACAACCGAGTCGCAGCCGCTCGTGAAGGGGAATCCCTCTCCTGCAGTTGCTGCTGCTGCAACAAAGGCAGCGGAGGCATGCTCAGCGACGCCAGCAGAGGGTGGTGGCGTGTTGTGCGGCAACTGGGAGGAGCCGCGCCAGCGAGAGGCGGGGAGGACATACGACAGTCAGACGGCCACGCAAGAGGCGAGGGGGAAGCCGCCATCCGAGGCTCTTGAAGAGAAGAAGGGTGGTGCAGCCCCTCAGCGGGAGCAGCAGGAAGTGCAGGAAGGGATCGCTGCAAAAACAAAAGGT
>NW_913349.1:0-1282 GCF_000209065.1 Trypanosoma cruzi | reverse complement strand
CAGCCTCAGGCCGACTGTTCCCTGGTATTTCTCCTGGTGCAGGGGACAATAAAGTGGTGACGTTTGTATTAGCTTCAAGATTCCTCGTCTTCTCTGGCGACTCTGTTGTAGTGGTTTTCTTGGTTGTGTCAGCAGTAACTACAGCTTTATTATTAGACTGATCCCCGAGTTGTCTCGTGCTACCTTGTGACCCTGACGTATCGTCGTTACCATCCGCCTGTGAAGTACCGGTCGCACTCTGTCCCGCTCCGTCATCTTCCCCCAATTTCGCAGCCGGCCTGGTTTCCGTTGAGGGCAACTCTGGAGGACTGGACCCCTGAAGAGTTAATTCCGGTGTACCAATCGCTTGACTGGTGACAATTCCATTAGATTCAGCACGATCAGTGTCTGACGCGGACACGGACGGGCAGCAGCACAGGGCAAACACCAACAGGGCGCACAGCAAACGGCACGTCATCATCATCGTGAGTGTGGTCGTTCAGTGGTGTGGAGCTGATCTGCACAGTGAGGGACATGGAGAGCAACAGGGGAGAGGAGAGGTGCGGCAGACACACACAGAGGGCACACCACATGAGGAGAGGGCAGCAGCCAGGCATGCACCGTACGCCGCACACCACGCACGACACACACTCCAATCCACGGCAGCAGGCACACACACACACACACAGCCCTGCCGCAACACCAACACACAGATGGAAGAGGGAGAAGCAAACAGGAGCGGCACACAAGGCTCCACCGCATGCACATACGGCGAGAGCGGTCCGTCGTGTCTGCACCCCTCACGGAGGGTGCGCACACACACAAGAAGGTGCAGCGCACACAGCAACACAAAAGCAAAGTAACAATAAAAAAGGAGATCCACGCACACCACGTGGATTGTTGGTCCACGGGAAGTGCAGCCAATATTCATCACAAAGCAGCTTGTTATGTTGTTTTGGTTGTATGCTGCTACAATAACGAGTGAGTAGCGCAAGGGCCGTCCGTACAAAAGTGGCAAGTATTCCGTCGCAAGCAGGCCGTCGTGCGGGCTGGGGCAGTCACAAACAGTCGCAGTCCCAGTTCCCAACGACAAGTGCAATTCCCACAGTGGATGAGGCGGAGTCTCCCGTGGTCCGTCGGGGGATCAGCAGCCCGTGGCGTCTGTGATGAGGCGGTGGCGGAAGAGCCTGTTCTATCTTGAGTACCCGCGTTTGTGCTTCCTGCGTGTCTTGCCTGCTAGCATGCTTGGCAACTTCGATGGCGACCTGCGCGCGAGGCACCTGTTAAGAAGACGGTGGCGCCA
>NW_913348.1:0-1282 GCF_000209065.1 Trypanosoma cruzi | reverse complement strand
TATCTATTCTGTCCTGAATGTGGATTAAAAGGCGATGCGGACGCGTGCAGATGAGGAAAAGGAAATAGGACCTTGTGTGGACATGCAAGTGGACGCGTCAGAGCGTCACGATATCCCTCAACAAGTGTGGAGCCCCCGACCCTGTGCTTCGATTGTTCTGATTAAACTGCCTGGGGTGGAGGTGAGTGCGCTGACTTCCTTTTCACCGAAATTTTCCTTCAGCTGACAGTCTGCGCGGCTGACGTGGAGGGACATCATGCGCACCTGTTTCCGGCGGGTGCGATGCCGTTTCCCACATATGAGGGCAACTTCCCCGATGATGCGCTCTGTCATCCTCACTTGTTTTATTTGACGACACGGCGCAACGCGGGGTTGGTGCTGAGCGACGAAGGCTTTCCGTCTCGGCTGGAACCAAAACGGAGAGCCCATGAAGAGACATGCTGCTCGCGACTGGTTGATGCTTGGCCTGTGAGGAGTCTGTTTGCCACTGTGGAGCATCTCATCCGCTTGAGTGCAGAGTCCTCTACACATTGCACGGTTCTTGTGCTCCTGAGTAATGCCGATAAGGGCGGACCGCATGATGGTGTTTTATTGCTGAAAGGCACTGTGAGGAGGAAAAATATTATTCTTTCTTCTTCCTAGACGAGACGAATCCGTTCTTTGATTCAAGCACGAATGTCTTGTCGCAGTTTTTGTTGGCCGCTGGTGGCTTTGCTGTTTATTCCAATCAGTGGCTCTAACTGGCGGCTCCAAGGCCTAATATCGACTGGCGCCGTCGTTCTTGGGCCCACGTTGCTTGGCCCAACAATTATTTGTGCAACTGGACAACAAATTTCCCTGTGGGCATGAATCATGTTTTGCAGAATATGACTACAACAGCTGCTGAGTGGGCTGGTGGCTGTTGCGTCCTGTATGACTCTTACAATGTTCTTGCGGATTTCACTCTGTTGCGTGTAAGTGATGTTACATCTGTCTCTTGCCGTGTGGCAGAGGCCTGAACCAATGAAGGATAGAGTGTTTTGACGAAACACAGCACAGACAACCCTCATGTTGCTCATAGTTGTGCTTGTTTTCACTGCGAGTTTCGACGTGGGAACATTTTGTTATTTTGTGCGGTATGGGGATCACTTATCCGGTGGCATATTGCCGTGTGGTGGTCTTTGGTTCAAAGGACCCTGTGGAATACTTTGTGAGGGCGAAGGGTGATGGCAGGACTGTCGTGCCCGCACAGACGGAGACGAGAACAGGGTGGTTGATGTGCCCTGTAACACTGCGCTCCCAA
>NW_913347.1:0-1282 GCF_000209065.1 Trypanosoma cruzi | reverse complement strand
CGCTGGCGGTGCGAGGGTGATGGTGCTACTGAATTGATTGCGTCTGCGCGGTTTCCTGTTGGGGTTTGTACTGTGTTTGGGATTGTGTGTGGCCGGATGCTTCTGCGTGCCACTGTGTTTGGTTACTGTGGTTGCTTTCTTTTGTTCCTTTTCTGGCCGTGCAGTTAGAGATACTTTTGCTTTACCAGCACAACTATCGTTTCAAGGTGTTAGGGATTACTCGCAGTATTAGGTTTAGAATTAGTGGGATAACGACCTATCGGAATCGTGTATCTGGATTTGCCATCTGTAGAAAGGGATTTGATAGACAGGAGGAATGGTTGACGGGGCAAGTGCGACACGCCACGAGAGCCCTGCTGATACGTGTCTGGGTCGGTGGATGCGGTCTTCGGTGGGTGCGTGTCCGCGCAGCCGGCACCGTGTGCGGAGCAGGGCCATTGCGGCTGTGCGTGTGGCGTTGCTTGTGGCGTTGGCGCTGGCTGCTGCTGCGGCGTGGATGCCCGCGGTGCATGCGGTGGTGCTGCGACTGCGGGGCGGCACGGTGGACAGAGCCATCACGGTTGGCCGTGCCGTGGAGACGGCGCTGATGGACGGCGTGTACATCACGAACGGCGTGGCTGTGGTGTTCGACGTGGCGGCGATGCTTCCCGGTGCGCTGCGCATCGAATTGAGGAACTGCGTGTGCGACGGCGGTGCGCAGATCTACGTGCGGGGCCACAGCGGTGAGCCGGCGAGTGACCGGAGCCTGGAGGTGAGCGTGAGCGGGCTGTCCGGCGGCTACTGCTCGCTCGTGTTTGTGCACAACCTGCCGGCACACACGAACGTGACGGTCCGCGACTCGACGATTGTGACGCCGGGGCCGATGCACTACTCGCAGCTGAGCGGGCTGACGGACGCGGTGGCTTCGCCGCTTGTGCTGTACGCGACGTCGCTGTTGCAGTCGCAGCTGCGTGTGAGCAACACTGTGCTGAGGTCGTTGCACGCGGGCGGGTCGGCGGTGTACGTTGGCGGCGGCGTGGACCTGCTGTCGAGCGCGGTGGTGCTTGACGGCGTGTTGCTGGAGGCGTCGGGCGGTCCGACCGCGTCCGCGATGCATGTGGCGTCCTCGTCGCGTCTCAGTCTGCAGAGCCACTCGGTTTTCTCCGTGACAAACGTGTCGGTTGTGAGCAGCGGCGGTGGCATTGTGCTCAGCGAGCGCCTCGCGGTGCTTGATTCGGTGCTGCGCTTCGTTGGCGTCGAGGGGTCTGTTGCGTCGTCGCTGGTGCGCTGCGACGGTGGGACG
>NW_913346.1:0-1282 GCF_000209065.1 Trypanosoma cruzi | reverse complement strand
TTTCGCAGGGGAACTCTCCCTCGTTGCGCACCGCGATCGCCGTCCCCTTCGGATCAGACGCAACGCTCGTCAGCGTGAGCTCAATGGACTCGCCCAGCAGCCCCACCAGCTGCTGCAGCAGGACAGGGTCCTTGCAGGCGTCACGACCCAGGTACAGCGTCGTCACATGGAAGGCCTTCTGCACCTTCTTGCCGTCCAGCATCTCTGGCGGCACAAGCTCGAGAACCCGCTCGGGTGACGCAATCTGAATTGCGGCATACTCCACGTGGCGGGGGAAACGGCACAGAAAAGACTCGCAGGTGTTCGCCACGCCCAATGCTGCCGCCATGTCGAGTGTCTGAATTTCGGGTATGTCCGTCAAACCAATTGCGGAAAGTTCAACCCAAACGCGCCGTGCAATGGCGGCAGTGTCGTCTGCCACGCTTACCTCAATCAGCGGCGCCTCGGTTGGTGGACGGCACCGCGTCGCACAGCCCAGCAGCGTTTGACGCACGCGCCGCCCTTCCCCTCTGTCCGCCTTGAAAGTGCGGTGGGCAGAACCACGGCGACGGACTCGGTCGAAGCAGATGTCCGCTAGTGCATCCGTGCCGTCGGGGTGTGACCATACCACTGTCAATGCCCTGAGCCCGAGATCGGCGTAGCCGTCGCGTGCGGCCTCATCGAGGTTCATCTTGTCCATGATAAGGTGCGTGTGGCCGCCTCGCTGCGCGCGCCGAATGGCGTCAAGAAACTGCCGCTCTCCGCCGGCCTCGTCTTGGTTGATCCAACATGGCGAAAGCCCTGCCTGGCGCAGCAGAGCGTACAGGGTGCGGGAGAATGTGGACTTGCCGCAGCCCTGCGGACCAACGCAGACGACAGTGTCGTCACCGGACGGCTCGCAGTGCGTCACTTGGGACCGCACGTGCGCATCGGCGGCGACACACTGCGTGAACTGTTTCGCAGCGTGATCCATCGGCGGCACAGGTCCTGCAGCCCGCCAAGGTCCGTTCGCGCCGTTTGCCGCCGTGTCAAATGCAGCCACGCTGCAAACTGCACAAGGTAGTCGAGGCGTTCCGCTTCCCAGTCGCCGAGGCACCGGCGCACCTCCTCTGGCAGCCCGGCGAGCTTGCCTGCGAGCCTCGAGCGGAGCGCCACACCGCACAAACGGTGCGTGACGATGGCCTCCTGCGCCGCACGCTCCATTGCGTATGCGTGGGACCGCTGCCTCCACATCCGCACAACAGCCCCCGCCTCATTGCAGCCGTACAACACCGCACCCTCACAGTTAAGACGACGCGCCACG
>NW_913344.1:0-1281 GCF_000209065.1 Trypanosoma cruzi | reverse complement strand
GCAGAAGAAGCAGCGGCAGCAGTCCGCTCTCACGCATAGTGCCAGCAACGCTGTTATCCCACTGCGACGAATTTAAAAGGCTGCTGCTGGGTGTCGCCGCCTCTGCTTCCTTGACCTGTGGATGGAGCCCTTCTTGTCCCTTGCCCTCAGCGTTGTGTGTTGCTGCATTTGCTGCGTCGGGGGTGCCCACAGAGAATTGGGTTGGTTGATCTGCCTGCACCATAGCCCCACCTTCCGTCCCCACCGTTTGTGCATCATCAGATGAGGAAGCCTCATCCTCCGAGCTGGCGGCACCTGAAGATGTAACAGATGCCGACTGGTCTGCGCTCCTCTCCCTTGCTGAGGATGTCGCGGCATTGGGCTCCGCTGGCTTGGGCCCTTCTGATTCCGAGTCCGCTGATTTCGGCTCTTCTGATTCCGACTCCGCTGGTGTGGATGGAGCGCCACCGCTCGCACCACTGCTCGCGCTCAAAGTTGCTTGGTCCGTCGGCTTTGGTCCGGCAGCAGCAGATGATGGCACAGTTGGCTGCGTATTTGTGGCAACCGTATCGCTGGCAGATTCAACAGACGGAGAAGTAGCTGCCGCCGCCGGCACCGGCTCCCTTTCCGGAGGTGGAATGGTGACTTTACTCGCGTTGAGGGCGCCAATCTCAGTTTCATTCAACGGGCGGTTGTACAGAAAGACGTTCGCCACCGTCGCATGGATTTTTCTGCTGCTCAGCTGCTCATCGTACGCGCCAAAGTAAAAGTGTGAGACCTCGTCCAGCCCTTCATTGAACGAATTTCTCAGCCTCATATTCCAAAGGAGAGTCCCGTCAACGTACACGGAGCCCACACCGTCATGCATTTTGAGCACCACGTGATACGTCTTGTCCACCTCCCATGCGGTGAAATGCTTCGGGAACAAGTCATTCACCACGCTCCACTCCATATTATTATCGTACGACAGTCCCAGGAGTGTTGTCGTCCCCATTTTCTTCAGGCCCATCAGGGGAGTGATGCCCTTCGGCACCTCGTGGATCGACACCGTTGCCGCAAGAGTAAACCCATAGTTTGCAAAGTGGAGCGGTATGTTCGGCCACTGCTTGCCCACAGGCCACTCGGCCCCCGCGCCCTGCCCTTCGAACGTCAACCCACTGGGAGCCTTTTTCTTCGCACCCCTCACAACGGCATTCACCCCAAGGTACTCGTCCTCCCACGTGTCCCCACGGAGCGTATCGGCCAAATGGCCCACAAGCCCAGCCGTGGGGATAGAAACAGAACAGTCCCATCTGACAGCGC
>NW_913343.1:0-1281 GCF_000209065.1 Trypanosoma cruzi | reverse complement strand
CACGACGAGATCAGGGAGGCGGGGACGGCCCCCCGCATGTTCTCAATAGCAGATTTCACTAGTTTATCCACAACCACAGACGTCAGTGGAGCTTTTTCTCTACAACGCTCATATGCACATGTGCAGCACTCATTAAGAAGCTGCGGTACACTTTTCATCATGCTGTCATCTTTGCATTCGCACAGCCACTCCCCCGATAATGGCGAAGCACACTTGTCACTCCCTGCGGTGGTCGCGCCGGGTGAGGCGGGCGGCACGAAAGGCGTCAGGGCATGAAGGAGAAATGTGCAGGTGATTTGAACGCATTGAAAGCCGGTACGTGTGAAGGTTTGTTTCCTCACGTATTCAATCATGCCCTTGAGAACATACACAGTCACAGCGGCCACAATGGAGGAAGGGCGAATTTCTCGTGGAAATGTCCGTAACTCCGCGTTTCTCTGAGATTCCTTCGAAAAGATGCGATCCACACTAAGTTGCAAGGCATTATCCGTTTGCCGCGCAAATGTCACCACCAACTTTCGCGAGGCAGCCATTCCACTGCTACGACCACTGCCTGTGCTCATGTAAAGTCTCGAGCTACCAGTTGCACCGTCCACGCTACGCCGCTCTTTCACCGCTTCCCCCGCAGCGGCGTTAACGGGGAGAATACCCCTCCGCAGCAGAGTGTAGATGTTACCCAACTGCCCCACAAGCTCATACAGGGAGCGCGAAACACCAAAATTCACCGCGGCAGTCGATGTGGGGTCAACCGCATCCGCCGGACAAGATGCCGCGGCAACCCACTGGAGGTGCAACTGGCCAAGAAGCACAATACCGCGATGCAAAAAAGCCCGCATGACACAACTGCACTGCCTCTGCAGCCCTGCCACATCCGTCTGCTTGAGAGTCTCGGTGTCTATGAGGGAGGTAATTCCATCCAAGTCAGCGGCATTGGCAGCGTGAGCAAAAAGAAAGCGTGTCATGCAAAACTGGAGCGGTTTTTGGTAGGCCGGATCCTTGGCAGTGACGTTCGAACGGATGGTGTCGGGGACGTTTATTCCTTCCGTGAGTTTCGCCTCCAATGCCCCCAGAAAGCGTTGAAAGATTTCCAGCACGGACTGATCCACGAGTGCTGCGTATTGCCGACTTTGTTGACTGTGCGCATTGTCGAGGTAGTTGACACCTAATGTTTTCAGTGTCCCCGAGTAATACTTGAGGCGTTTCGCCAGGGTGGTAAACATCGCACTAAGCCCACTTTTAACGATGGATGGATTCGCCAACGCCCCCTCACCGTCCGAGCAG
>NW_913342.1:0-1281 GCF_000209065.1 Trypanosoma cruzi | reverse complement strand
CGGCCGCCTTCCAGCGGTGGCGCGGCGTGGACGCGGCGAGTGCGTGGGCGGCGATGCGCTTCCCGAGCCTGACGTACGTCGTGGCGCACGCGATGCACCTCGGCATCTTTTTCGGCTCCGTGCTCGCACTGGCGATGCCCGGCGCCCGCGTGCGGCACCGCGTGGTTGGTGTCGTTGGCGTGCTGTACGGTGTGGCGTTCCCTGCTGGCGTGTGCTACTTAATTGCTCGCCACACGGGCGCGAGCTTTACGAGGTACTGGCAGTTTTCGAGGAAGCCGCTGCACGAGCGCCTGCTGTACCCCGTCGGGTATTGGCACCCCGTAGCGCAGCAGCGGATGTACGGTGGCATGCTGACGAACATGAGGGGCAGCCACGTGTACTGGTGCGTGTTCCAGCTGTCGGTGCTGTGCGTGGTGGGCCTGGTTGCGGCTGTGCACTCGCCCGTGGGAGGCTGCCACGTTCAGTACTTCTGCATGGCGGCTGTGCTGCTTGCGGGTGCGGGCGTGGTTGCCTTCACGAACATGATGCGCTTGGCCTTTCTGACGGTGATGCAGACTGCGAGCTTTGTGCTCCTTGCGGCACTGTGCCTGGTGAGCGCGGCCAAACATCTTGCGCCGAGCGACAGCGGTGCGAGGGCGTACGCGGCTATCGTGCTGCTGCTGACGACTGTGCTGCTTGCGGCCACTGTGTACAGCGTCGTTGTGTGGTACGCGGAGGACCGCCACTGGCAGGAGCTGCGCGAGCCGCGGCGTGGTGGGCTGGAGGCGCTGCTGCGCGATGACGAGCATGGCGACGAAGAGACGCAGAATCCCCACGACAGGACGTCATCGTCGCACGCCTCAGGCACCACCGTTGCGTCGTCGTACCGATCACCTGCGGTGTTGTTGCAGCTCATGGCCGGTGACACCCGCTCAGACGCCTTGAGCCTGTTCGACCGCGCATCCAATGCAGGATGCAAGGTTGATTGTTTCACGCCGGAGAAGTACTGAATTTGTGCTGCTCAAGAAATTTGGCGCAGTTTCTTCTTGAGTTGGTAGGTGTCTGCCCAAACAGTACCTCCACGTGGCGAGAAGGTACGAAGCTCCTCATGGATGCGGTATAACGTAGACGCTTTTGGCAATATATATATATATATATATATTTATCATTATTACTTATAGAATGCTTGGTTGGTTGAGTTGTTTTTACTTTATCGATTTTGGCAACGACGGATTATCGAGGTATCGCGCTAGCCCGGGGCGTCTGTGTCACGGGTGTGTGTTGCACGCTTTCTCCGGGGGC
>NW_913341.1:0-1281 GCF_000209065.1 Trypanosoma cruzi | reverse complement strand
TTCCTCTTTGACTCGGAAGCAACCGAAACGTCTGTGCTGGTCACCTGTCCTGTGGGTTGTTTCTCAGCGCCAAGTGATGGAACAGTGACTTTGCTGGCTTTGAGTTTATGCAGCTCATTATTATACAGATCGTCGTTGTACAGCATGACGTTGGTCACCGTCACATGGCCGCCCGTTGCACTTTGGTCATTACTGTCCCCACCGATGTAGAAGTGTGAGATCCTGTGCAAGTCGAACAGATGCTTATTATAGCGCTTGCGGTCAATTTCCCTCTGATCCACAAAGACAGTCCATTCATCAAGAGTCATTCGCAGTACCACCTGATACGTTGTGTGTGGCTCCCACCCAAAAAGATCCTCCACATTACCAGAATTCTCAGATATGGCCAGCCACTTCCTGTCATGGGTGTACGACAGACCAAAAAGCACCGTGCTGCTGGTGTCATTCATCCTCACGCCAATCAAAGGAATGGGCCTGCCGTCTTCCTTCGGCACCTCATGGATGGAGACCGTCGCCACAAGAGTGAACTTGTTGTTCGCAAAGTAGTACGGCACAGTCTGCCCCAATTTGCCAACAGGCCACTCCGCCCATGATCCGGGTCCTTTGAACGTCCATCCATTGGGAACTTCTCTCCTTTTTTCCGCTGGGCCATGGACTGTTGCATTCACGCCGAGGTACTCGTCTCGCCACTCGGTCCCAGTTGAGTTACCGGACAAGAAGCCAACAAGCCTCTCAGTGGGAACAGGACCATTGCACATGCCCTTTGTTGCCACCGAGTCAACAGTGCCGCTGGAACTGGAACTGCATGATTCAAAGGCGCTGTCCAAATCCTTCCATGTCTTCACCACTTTCTTTATCCGCTCCAGTTTCCCGGTCAGACGCACAGCAACAAGATTGTATGATCCGTCGCTCTTCTTTTTCTCGTACACTGAGATCAACTCCTTATTATTATCTTTCATCAACAGCGAGCTGGCGGCGGCGTCATCATTTTCACGGGATATCGGCCCAACATCATACACACGTGCCTTGTCCGTCACCCAAAGATGGAGCCGACCCTTTCCACATTTATTTTCCTCCTTCGGATACACCGGCGCGGTGACGAGCATCACCTTCTTTTCCTCAATAATTGCGGTGGTGAATCCACTCTGGACGCCGTCCCCTGTTCGATTGTGTGAGTTGCCCCACACGCGCGTAATTGGCTCACCCGACGTGTACCAATTGCCTCCATCCTGAGTGGACCTGTAAACGTCATAGTAGCCTCCAGCACAATGAGCCATCATG
>NW_913340.1:0-1281 GCF_000209065.1 Trypanosoma cruzi | reverse complement strand
GTCAGAGACACTCTCTTTCAATACCTGTTTGCGTGTTCATACACTGGACACCAAACAACCGTGAATTATCCGCTGCTTGGAGGAATTTCGCGAGCTCTTGCCCACAAGGGTGCTGCACTCGGCTGATCGCTTTCGAGCGGCTGCTGCATCACACGTTGTGGTCTAAATTTTTATTTCCAATTATGAATGGTGGGAGTCAGAGACACTCTCTTTCAATACCTGTTTGCGTGTTCATACACTGGACACCAAACAACCGTGAATTATCCGCTGCTTGGAGGAATTTCGCGAGCTCTTGCCCACAAGGGTGCTGCACTCGGCTGATCGCTTTCGAGCGGCTGCTCCATCACACGTTGTGGTCTAAATTTTTGTTTCCAATTGTGAATGGTGGGAGTCAGAGACACTCTCTTTCAATACCTGTTTGCGTGTTCATACACTGGACACCAAACAACCCTGAACTATCCGCTGCTTGGAGGAATTTCGCGAGCTCTTGCCCACAAGGGTGCTGCACTCGGCTGATCGTTTTCGAGCGGTCGCTGCATCACACGTTGTGGTCCAAATTTTTGTTTCCGATTGTGAATGGTGGGAGTCAGAGACACTCTCTGTCAATATCTGTTTGCGTGTTCATACACTGGACACCAAACAACCCTGGATTGTCGGCTGCTTGGAGGAATTTCGCGAGCTCTTGCCCACAAGGGTGCTGCACTCGGCTGATCGCTTTCGAGCGGCTGCTCCATCACACGTTGTGGTCTAAATTTTTGTTTCCGATTGTGAATGGTGGGAGTCAGAGACACTCTCTGTCAATATCTGTTTGCGTGTTCATACACTGGACACCAAACAACCCTGGATTGTCGGCTGCTTGGAGGAATTTCGCGAGCTCTTGCCCACAAGGTTGCTGCACTCGGCTGATCGTTTTCGAGCGGTCGCTGCATCACACGTTGTGGTCCAAATTTTTGTTTCCGATTGTGAATGGTGGGAGTCAGAGACACTCTCTGTCAATATCTGTTTGCGTGTTCATACACTGGACACCAAACAACCCTGGATTGTCGGCTGCTTGGAGGAATTTCGCGAGCTCTTGCCCACAAGGGTGCTGCACTCGGCTGATCGTTTTCGAGCGGTCGCTGCATCACACGTTGTGGTCCAAATTTTTGTTTCCGATTGTGAATGGTGGGAGTCAGAGACACTCTCTTTCAATACCTGTTTGCGTGTTCATACACTGGACACCAAACAACCCTGGATTGTCGGCTGCTTGGAGGAATTTCGCGAGCTCTTGCCCACAAGGGT
>NW_913339.1:0-1281 GCF_000209065.1 Trypanosoma cruzi | reverse complement strand
CTCCCACCATTCACAATCGGAAACAAAAATTTGGACCACAACGTGTGATGCAGCGACCGCTCGAAAACGATCAGCCGAGTGCAGCACCCGTGTGGGCAAGAGCTCGCGAAATTCCTCCAAGCAGCGGATAATTCAGGGTTGTTTGGTGTCCAGTGTGTGAACACGCAAACAGGTATTGACAGAGAGTGCCTCTGACTCCCACCATTCACAATCGGAAACAAAAATTTGGACCACAACGTGTGATGCAGCGGCCGCTCGAAAACGATCAGCCGAGTGCAGCACCCTTGTGGGCAAGAGCTCGCGAAATTCCTCCAAGCAGCGGATAATTCAGGGTTGTTTGGTGTCCAGTATATAAACACGCAAACAGATATTGACAGAGAGTACCTCTGACTCCCATCATTCATAATTGGAAACAAAAATTTGGACCACAACGTGTGATGCAGCGACCGCTCGAAAACGATCAGCCGAGTGCAGCACCCTTGTGGGCAAGAGCTCGCGAAATTCCTCCAAGCAGCGGATAGTTCAGGGTTGTTTGGTATCCAGTGTGTGAACACGCAAACAGATATTGACAGAGAGTGTCTCTGACTCCCACCATTCATAATTGGAAACAAAAATTTGGACCACAACGTGTGATGCAGCCGCCGCTCGAAAGCGATCAGCCGAGTGCAGCACCCTTGTGGGCAAGAGCTCGCGAAATTCCTCCAAGCAGCGGATAGTTCAGGGTTGTTTGGTATCCAGTGTGTGAACACGCAAACAGATATTGACAGAGAGTGTCTCTGACTCCCACCATTCATAATTGGAAACAAAAATTTGGACCACAACGTGTGATGCAGCGGCCGCTCGAAAACGATCAGCCGAGTGCAGCACCCGTGTGGGCAAGAGCTCGCGAAATTCCTCCAAGCAGCGGATAGTTCAGGGTTGTTTGGTGTCCAGTGTGTGAACACGCAAACAGATATTGACAGAGAGTGTCTGTGACTCCCATCATTCATAATTGGAAACAAAAATTTGGACCACAACGTGTGATGCAGCGACCGCTCGAAAACGATCAGCCGAGTGCAGCACCCGTGTGCGCAAGAGCTCGCGAAATTCCTCCAAGCAGCGGATAATTCAGGGTTGTTTGGTGTCCAGTGTGTGAACACGCAAACAGATATTGACAGAGAGTGTCTCTGACTCCCATCATTCATAATTGGAAACAAAAATTTGGACCACAACGTGTGATGCAGCAGCCGCTCGAAAACGATCAGCCGAGTGCAGCACCCTTGTGGGCAAGAGCTCGCGAAA
>NW_913337.1:0-1281 GCF_000209065.1 Trypanosoma cruzi | reverse complement strand
CGGTGAAAGGCGGCGCCACACGGGTGCGGACCGTAGCGAGCGGGATGCGTGGGCGACCCCTCCGTGCACACCACGTTGCTATTATTGTTTGCTCTCACCAACACTGTGCTGGGTGGTGGCACCCGCGCGCCGTCGTTGCGGCGGTCCTCATGCATGTGGTGTGCGTCGCACACTGTGTGGATGACTCTCTTGCTGTGGCTGCCCGTGATGTCTGTGCCTAGTTACCCCATCTCTCTCTTATTCTCCTCCTGTTCGGTGGTTAGTGTTCAGCTTTGACTCAATCCAACTAAAAGAACAGAAGGAAGCAATGCCTGGAAATCAAGCGTCTGCTGTGCCACGGGGAGATCGTCGGAGGAGAGCGAGGCCGGAGTCTGAGGGTGACACAGATCAACCCGCTGCGACTCGCGGAAGAGTGGAGAAGGTGCGGCGATTAATGTGGGCTCTTGACAGTCGGGTGGAAGGATACAGGCCGTGGGAAGACTACGAGTCTGTGTACAATGCGAGGTGGCATCATGTCATGGAAGTTCCTGGCGGCGAGGGGACGGGAATGGAGGTGCATGAGGGAGAACCACCGCGGTCATGGACGTACAAGGCAGTTGGCCGAACCCTCGAAAAGGATGACGGTGTGGAGCCATCCGGTGCACCACGTCTCAGGCTGATGGTGCTTACCTTGGGCAAGAAATGGCATTACTTGGGCAGGGATGCAAGTACCGACTGCTATGTGAACTGTGAGGTGGATCGAGTGTGGCAGATTGTCAAGGGCGATCTCACCGAGTTGTTCAGCAGTCGTCCTGAGGACCACTTTACGCCTCATCCGCGCTTGTTGACTGGGACGCCCGGTATCGGGAAATCGATGGCTGCCGGTTCGTACCTCCTCTACCAGCTGCTGCACTACGATGCGGAGCTACTCCCTGTGGTTGTGTTCTTTGCTTCTGGACGTGAGGCATACGTGTTTAACAAGACCGCCGAGACGGTGACAAGTTACTTGAATAAGTCCATGATGATAAAAGCCGTGAAGGAACTGTCTCGGCGCGGGATGAAGGGGTATATTATCTACGACGTGGTATACAGTTTAGATATTCCGTCTCCTTTTTTGCCTCCCGGAGGCTGGGGCATGCTTGTGGTGGCAACGCCAGAGACAACAAGTTACATACACTGGGCGAACGAAAAGAGAGCCGTACGAATCATAATGAATTGCCCTGATGAGAGCGACGTGAAGGCAATGTGCGTTTGGAAGAAGCGCAATCAGCCTCCGCCGCAGCAAGCGGAATACTGGCGAGA
>NW_913336.1:0-1281 GCF_000209065.1 Trypanosoma cruzi | reverse complement strand
CCTACCGCCGTCAGCGGTTGGTTTGGGCGAGAGATTGCGACACACCATCGAGAACAATCGCAAGCGAATCATCAAGCCCACCGAGAAAGCATCGGCCGCCGTCATCACGGACGCATCGCTCCATGGTTGGGGAGCCGTTATCATTCCAGACTCCGGCGACGTTAAAATTGCCGGATAAAAATGGGAGAGGAAGCCTTTTCTTATCATGCAGGCCGAGGCACGGGCGGTACGCTTGGCCTTATAGGTCTTTTCCGCCATCTTGCCATCCACCATGGACGTTTGGGTGAACAACACTTTGCTGCAAGGAGCGGCGAATAAAGGCAGCTCAAAATCACACGCCATGACGTGGGAGCCGCGACGGATATATGAGTTTTTGGACTCTCGCGGAATACAGGCAACATTTGTCTACGTACGGTCTGCGGAAAACCCCGCAGACGGCATATCACGCGGTCGTGTTTTTACACTTCAGGACTTTGCGAAGGGGTGGAACTTGCGAAGGGGAGCGGCGGGGTCTTGTGGTTGGAGGACCCCAAAGTCTGCCACTTCGTAAGTAATAATATTTCAAATCCTAACTGAGGACAAAGGACCATGCTGGTGGTCCACAGAATTCTATATATTGAATGAGAATAAAACATTGAAGCAATTAACTAAAGAACCTTTTTTCCTAAATTGTTTGGTTTCCATAGATTATTTCAGGATCCGGGTAGCTGCCCGGAAGATTATTCTTTCTCTTTTGCTTCACGATGGATTTGTTGGAGGTGCTTTGGTTTTGGTGCCTGCTTCACGGCGTTTCGCCTTGTGTGTCGGTTGCGGTACTTTCACGTGATGCCAAAGCGTTTGATGGGATGTTTATTCTTCTTTTTGCGTCCTGCAGCCAGCCTTGTTTGGCCATGGCGACGGCAATGGGGCTCTGCGGCTGCGTGTTCGTCGCACGTGTCGCATCTCCCGCGGTTGCTCCCTCGTTGTGTTGGTGGGGGAGGAGGCGAGCGACTGCGTCGGTGGAGTGGCGCCCCAGTGGCAGAGGGAAGACACCGACCTCCGCTGACGGCGACGGTGTTTGCTGCGGGCAATTTGACGAGATGACGTTACCGGTATCACATCCAACCGAGATGGATGAGGGCCGCACCGGCCCTCTCTCCCTTCCCTCCATTCCCCAGTCTCCTGCAGACTGACGAATTGCAGAGCAGCGGCGTGATTACAAACCGGACGTCTATGAGTCAACAGGTCGCACAATTGACGTGGACCCTTGTCCCCCGTATCTGAGTGCCCCCGTCGTACTTC
>NW_913334.1:0-1280 GCF_000209065.1 Trypanosoma cruzi | reverse complement strand
ACACCACAAGGCGTAGTCCGCAGCGAAGTCACGCTGGAGCTCATGTCGCTGATCCGCCTTCATCTCGCTGTAGCAGTCAATGACGTCACTGAACGGAAGGCCTTTGGGGTCAAGGAAGCGTGCCACACCGCACGCGGGGAGATAACCCTGCGGCCACTGCGCAATTTGGCTTGATGGAAACAGGCGCTGGACGGTTGCGTTGTCCAAACGATGAACACGCCCCCGCTTTTCTTGTGCCGCCCGTACAGCCGTGCGGCTGATCATTGTCGCCAACGTGAAAGGTACTCACACGCCACCCACCGCCACCACGCCGTACGGTTGTCGATGAGCAGTTCTAGAATTATGTATGCGCATGCATACAAACAACAAGAAGAGAAGGAAGGAACCTGCAGGATGTGCGTGGCTGCGCCTATTTCCACCAGAGAGCCAGCAGAGCACACCCGTGAAGAGGAGCACACAGCCCATGTCACCCAAACCTCATTTCTCATCCTCCCCAATCCACGCGATTTACAGACCCGCAGACCTATATATACCTATATATATATGCACAAATACAAATGTCGTTTACACTTCATGCCCACCCAATCTTACTTCGCTTTTCCCTTTTTCTCCGGCGTTCTCCGTTTCTGCTTCTCTCGCCCAATGTGCCAGTGGCGAGAACTGAAAAAACAAACAAACAACGAAACAGGCAAGCAATTCAATGGATCCGTGTGGATATATATATATATATATATATATATATATATATGTCTGTGCTTATTTATAATCTTGCTTCTACGGTGGTGTAGGAAGCAACAAAACACGAGTAGAAGGAAGAGACAGTTGGCGACAACCCCGCAGCCATGCGTCGGCAACCATCATCCCTCACCCTCCATGTATACAAAATTATATGGAGATGCTCCACAATAACCCTCTTCTCCACCGGCAGCAGGTGGAATTTCACTTCTTGCTTGGAACCGACATGGCTTCTTGCGCAAACACAGAGAAAGAGGCCGCACCACTCAACAAGGATAAACGCAGAACACAAGGAAAGATAAGATGACACGTGGATACACCAAACGCCACCCATCGCATAATAAAAAATGCGTGCAAAAAATGAAGTGAGACGCAGCGAATACGGTGCCACTGCTGTCTGCACACGCGCACATAGGCGCAGACACAGAAGCATGCATACACAACAAGTTCTGTCCCTTTCGTTTATGCCTCCCTACTCTTCCTATTGCCGCTGCTACCTCTCACATAGCCAACAACTCACATCGGTGTGGCCCTGTAGTGTCGTG
>NW_913333.1:0-1280 GCF_000209065.1 Trypanosoma cruzi | reverse complement strand
AGCCCGCCATCCCGAGCACATGCTGTTGGTGCAACTCGGATGCCGCACAGCAGGCACGCAATGAACCTCGCACGGAAACGCCTCCTCCTCCCGCTGACCTTACCCCGCCACGATCCGACGCCCGGCAGACTGCCCGGTGTGCGGCAAGCACTGCAGTTGCCGCGCCAGCGTCATGACGCACGTGGCCAACGTCCGTGGCATTACGCGCTCCCAGGCGCTGTGGAAAGTCAATTTCTCCTGGTGAGCCGGAGCCGCCGGGAATTCCACCGGAACCACCACCCGCCACTTGGGCGAGGACGAGGGCGAGGGACGGCACGCTGATCGCACCCCCGCGACGGAATGCATAGCCCAGGCCGAAGCTACTCACATTCAGTTTCCGCACGGTGTCGTACGAAAAGCAAGCCGGAACCGTATTGTATCTTCGGCACTTCCACGAGCAAGAGTTCCCCCAACAATGGGAGGCGTTGCCTGGAGTATGACGGTCTGATGTCATCCACACTGTTGTAATATACGTACTGTGAATTCAGGGCTCAGGCGAAAGCGGGACCACTATCCCGCATACGAGCACACGAGCGCTCCAGACCAGAGCCACGGTCGGTATCGAAGAAGGAAGCACTTTTTTTTTTTTTCTACTCTTACCAGCGCGTCTGGCTATACAGTGCCATCTGGGCACCTAAGAGGTGGTCGAGCAACGACAAAAGTTTCATGCTATGAAGCAGCTGCCATTGAGAGAACCTTCCGAGGCGAAGGTCCTGTTCAATGCCCAGCCGTTGACGCACAGCCAAGGTGCCTGGACATTCTAGAAGCAGATGGTGCAAGGTTTCCTGCGGGCCAATTGGCGTGCTTGTGGAAGCTGGCTGATCCTGCGGCAGCAGAGATCGCCTCCTGGCACTGCTGTTTCGATGCCGAGTGGCGTCTGGGTTGTGTGCGCAGCGACTTCTGTGCTGTGCGGTGCTTCTCCGTGTGGGGAAAACCATGTCACAGAAATCACATTTGAGCTCGGGAAGCGGTGGAGGATGTTCCGGATTAAATGACCGAAAGTGACTGACGAGACCCGAGAATCCCGTCAATGTAGAATCACGGTGCGGACATTTCTCCTTCCGACGGTGTGTGAGGGTCCGTCTGCTTACTGGAGAGACGTCTTCCTCCCTCGCCGACGGGGGAACAGTGTCCGTCCCCGGTGCAGTTGGATCGTTGTTAGAGCGCATATATGCAGACTGTTCCGGTGAGATGTTGCAGAATAGGCATTGGTTCGTGCAATCTCTCACAGCCCAGCATAG
>NW_913332.1:0-1280 GCF_000209065.1 Trypanosoma cruzi | reverse complement strand
CCCTCCACTCCATATTATTATCGTACGACAGTCCCAGGAGTGTTGTCTTCCCCATTTTCTTCAGGCCCATCAGGGGAGTGATGCCCTTCGGCACCTCGTGAATCGACACCGTTGCCGCAAGAGTAAACCCATAGTTTGCAAAGTGGAACGGTCTGGTCGGCCACTGCTTGTCCACGGGCCACTCGGCCCCCGCGCCTTGCCCTTCGAACGTCAGCCCACTGGGAGCCTTTTTCGCCGCACCCCTCACAACGGCATTCACCCCAAGGTACTCGTCCTCCCACTTGTCCCCACGGAGCCTATCGGCCAAATGGCCCACAAGCCCAGCCGTGGGGATAGGAACAGAACAGTTCCCTCTTGACAGCGCGGCGCCTGAGGCAATTGAGCCGCATTGTCTCAAGGCATTGTCCTTCGCGGCCCAAGTATCCAGCGCATGCCTTATCCAGTGCAGCTCGGAAGCCAGATCCAGGAAGAAGGCTCCGGAGCTGCTTCCAACACCGGCCTCGTACAAACAATACAGCTTATCATTCGCGTACAACAGAGAGCTGGAGGTCGCGCCATACCCAGTGGGTAACAGGCCAACGTGGTAAATGCGGTTCGTGTCCGTTAGCCACAGGTGAATCTCGCTCCTTTCTTTGTCCCCGAAATATTCCAGCTGGGTGAGGAGGATCACCTTCTTTCCATCAATGGTTGCAGTGATGAATCCACCCTGAATGTGGAGCCCAGAACGTGCCAATGGGTTGCTCCACACGCGCGAGAGCGTCCCCACAGCCTCCGTCCACGTGTTCCCCTTGTCAGTCGACTCGTACACCCTTCGGCGACCGTACTCACATGAGGTGATCATGATGATTTTTCCATCCTCCCATTCAAGGATACTGGGGTTGGTGCAGCCCGCATGTGTCGCGCTTTTCGCAAAGGTCCAGCGCTGTTGAGTGAAATTCATGTACATGATTGTGGACGCAGTGTCCCCTCCCATTGTCAGAAACTGCACGGGAAACACGAGCGTGCCATCCGTCATTTTCGTGATGGGAGTACTGGCATCGTTGAGGAAGCCAATCATGTCACCGGATTTATGGGGATAAGGAAGGAGAATGCTCATAGAGACGGAACTCATCGACAAACCTCCGCTTCGTCCAGGCCTTGTGTCCAGAAAATGGATAACAGGCTCCACACCACTTCCTCCCCACCTATTGGCATAATGAGGTCTGACTCCCTTCCGTAAGTCGTAGCCCTCCACAAAAGCAAAAGGCGATCCGAAGGGTCAAAAGACGAGGGAAACGACA
>NW_913331.1:0-1280 GCF_000209065.1 Trypanosoma cruzi | reverse complement strand
AACACGTCTTTTTCGTTTTCCAGGGACAACGCAAATGTGCTCGATTGTTCGAAGATCGACATTAATACTTTACGTGAAAAGGATCCGCGACGCATTTTTTAGCTCAGTGGCAAACACGCTCACAATGTCATCCGGGGACGCGGGTTCGATTCCCGCAGAAGCCTAAGTTTTTTCCATTTTTTTTTTTTTGAATTCTTGTTTCATATTGCTTTTTAAACTTCTGGTTTGCAGGACGGTGTGCGAGTTCTGCAATCGCACTGATTCCATCTGTTTCGTGGTTTGTGCGGCTGCGGCTGCGGTGGTGGCCGCGTGAGAGTGAGTGTGAGAGAGCCATGCACCGCCCGCATACACACACTTCCTTCTCTCTCTGTGTGTGTGTCCCCTTGCATGGACTCTCGTCGTCGCCTCACCCCACGAAGCACACACAATAATGTGCCCATTGTATATATGCATGCACACCCATGCAGGCCCGTTGGTGCTCTCTTTTGCACGACACGCACCGCTGCCGTCCTGCCTGGCTGCATGGGCGGAGCACCGTAACTGTTTCTGTTTTGTTTTCATTGCATTGAGTGGGCGACCCTTCTCTCTCTCCCTCTGTGTGTGTTTTGCTTTACGGGAGCAATGAGAGTGTGTGTGCGCTGGTAGTCCCACGCTTCGGCTTTTTGTTTTGTTTTTCTTTTTGATTTTGTGGTTGAGTGCACCCATTCCGCGGCTGCGTGTGTGTGTGTGTGATGATATGAGTAATTTGCGTGTGTGCTTATCTGCCTCTCTCTGCCGTTGCTTTCTTCAGACTCTCTTGTGGCGCACAGCTGCTCTGCAAGTATAGGCGCTGACAAACACACACACACATGCACACACATGCCGTGCTTAAAACGCTGAGAATGCACGCACGCACAGGATTGTGGCTGCCGAGGCCCTCGCGAGGGGGAAAAAACCTGCATTTTTTTTTTTTGACATGTTGCTCGGTGTGTGCTGACGCGTGACGAATAACAACACGCCCCAATAAGCAGAAAAGAAGTAAAACAAAATGGCGCTGAGCGGCACACCGGTAAGCCAAAAATACGCAATCACCAATAAAAAAGCCGGCGATCACCCAGCAGGCACATCAAGCGTCCTCAAAACCAACCTGGAACAGACAAAAAAAAGAGACAATCATAGAAAACAAAGATCCCCGCCCCCAAACAGGAAAAACATTAAAGAAAACGCGATTCTTTTTTTTGTCCTTACTGCCGGGGTTGGCCGCCGCAAGAAATAAAAAATGGTAGGGCGGTGGCCCCGGA
>NW_913330.1:0-1280 GCF_000209065.1 Trypanosoma cruzi | reverse complement strand
CACCACACGCTGTGGTCTAAATTTTTGTTTCGAATTATGAATGGTGGTGGTCAGGACAACTCTCTTTCAAAGTCTGTTTGCGTGTTCACACACTGGACGCCAAACAACCCGGAACCATCCGCTGCTTGGAGGAATTTCGCGAGATCTTGCCCACAAGGGTGCTGCACTCGGCGGATCGTTTTCGAGTGGCTGCCGCACCACACGCTGTGGTCTAAATTTTTGTTTCGAATTATGAATGGTGGTGGTCAGAGACACTCTCTTTCAATGTCTGTTTGCGTGTTCACACACTGGACGCCAAACAACCCGGAACTATCCGCTGCTTGGAGGAATTTCGCGAGCTCTTGCCCACAGGGGTGCTGCACTCGGCGGATCGTTTTCGAGCGGCCGCTCCACCACACGCTGTGGTCTAAATTTTTGTTTCGAATTATGAATGGTGGTGGCCAGAGACACTCTCTTTCAATGTCTGTTTGCGTGTTCACACACTGGACGCCAAACAACCCGGAACTATCCGCTGCTTGGAGGAATTTCGCGAGCTCCTGCCCACAGGGGTGCTGCACTCGGCGGATCGTTTTCGAGCGGCCGCTGCACCACACGCTGTGGTCTAAATTTTTGTTTCGAATTATGAATGGTGGTGGTCAGAGACACTCTCTGTCAATGTCTGTTTGCGTGTTCACACACTGGACGCCAAACAACCCGGAACTATCCGCTGCTTGGAGGAATGTCGCGAGATCTTGCCCACAGGGGTGCTGCACTCGGCGGATCGTTTTCGAGTGGCTGCTGCACCGCACGCTGTGGTCTAAATTTCTGTTTCGAATTATGAATGGTGGTGGTCAGAGACACTCTCTTTCAATGTCTGTTTGCGTGTTCACACACTGGACGCCAAACAACCCTGAACTATCCGCTGCTTGGAGGAATTTCGCGAGATCTTGCCCACAAGGGTAGCTGCACTCGGCGGATCGTTTTCGAGTGGCTGCTGCACCACACGCTGTGGTCTAAATTTCTGTTTCGAATTATGAATGGTGGTGGTCAGAGACACTCTCTTTCAATGTCTGTTTGCGTGTTGCACACACTGGACGCCAAACAACCCTGAACCATCCGCTGCTTGGAGGAATTTCGCGAGCTCTTGCCCACAGGGGTGCTGCACTCGGCGGATCGTTTTCGAGTGGCTGCTGCACCGCACGTTGTGGTCTAAATTTTTGTTTCGAATTATGAATGGTGGTGGTCAGAGACACTCTCTAGTCAATGTCTGTTTGCGTGTTCACACACTGGACGCCAAACAA
>NW_913329.1:0-1280 GCF_000209065.1 Trypanosoma cruzi | reverse complement strand
CAAACAGACATTGAAAGAGAGTGCCTCTGACCACCACCATTCATAATTAGAAACAAAAATTTATACCACAGCGTGTGGTGCAGCAGCCGCTCGAAAACGATCTGCCGAGTGAAGCACCCTTGTGGGCAAGATCTCGCGAAACTCCTCCAAGCAGCGGATAGTTCCGGGTTGTTTGGCGTCCAGTGTGTGAACACGCAAACAGACATTGAAAGAGAGTGTCTCTGACCACCACCATTCATAATTCGAAACAAAAATTTAGACCACAACGTGTGGTGCAGCAGCCGCTCGAAAACGATCTGCCGAGTGAAGCACCCTTGTGGGCAAGATCTCGCGAAACTCCTCCAAGCAGCGTATAGTTCAGGGTTGTTTGGCGTCCAGTGTGTGAACACGCAAACAGACATTGAAAGAGAGTGCCTCTGACCACCACCATTCATAATTCGAAACAAAAATTTAGACCACAGCGTGTGGTGCAGCAGCCGCTCGAAAACGATCCGCCGACTGCAGCACCCTTGTGGGCAAGATCTCGCGAAACTCCTCCAAGCAGCGGATAGTTCAGGGTTGTTTGGCGTTCAGTGTGTGAACACGCAAACAGACATTGAAAGAGAGTGCCTCTGACCCACACATTTCATATTCGAAACCAAAATTAGACCCACACGTGCGGTGCAGCAGCCGCTCGAAAAGATCCGCCGAGTGCAGCACCCTTGTGGGCAAGATCTCGCGAAATTCCTCCAAGCAGCGGATAGTTCAGGGTTGTTTGGCGTCCAGTGTGTGAACACGCAAACAGACATTGAAAGAGAGTGCCTCTGACCACCACCATTCATAATTCGAAACAAAAATTTAGACCACAGCGTGTGGTGCAGCAGCCGCTCGAAAACGATTATCCGACTGCAGCACCCTTGTGGGCAAGATCTCGCGACATTCCTCCAAGCAGCGGATAGTTCAGGGTTGTTTGGCGTCCAGTGTGTGAACACGCAAACAGACATTGAAAGAGAGTGCCTCTGACCACCACCATTCATAATTCGAAACAAAAACATAGACCACAGCGTGTGGTGCAGCAGCCGCTCGAAAACGATTATCCGACTGCAGCACCCTTGTGGGCAAGATCTCGCGACATTCCTCCAAGCAGCGGATAGTTCAGGGTTGTTTGGCGTCCAGTGTGTGAACACGCAAACAGACATTGAAAGAGAGTGCCTCTGACCACCACCATTCATAATTCGAAACAAAAATTTAGACCACAGCGTGTGGTGCAGCAGCCGCTCGAAAACGATCCGCCGAGTGCA
>NW_913328.1:0-1280 GCF_000209065.1 Trypanosoma cruzi | reverse complement strand
TTGCTTCTGTTTGCTCTTACCTCCCTCTGGTGCGAATCGGTGTGCCTCTTTGATTGGACGTCTTCCTTATGCCCCAAGCAAGGTGACACATGTTTTATTATTGCGGCTGCGCGCCACAGCCATCCATCGCTTCCTTCGCCGGCGGTGTCTTTGATTGCTGGTTTGCGTGGCGAGGTGCTAATTTGTGCGACTGCTCGTGTGACCCACTCGTGTTGCAGGATGGCTGTGTGGGAGGAGCTCGTTCATTTCCACGTTGCCGCGTAACTGAGGGTGAGTGCTGGTAGCCACTGAACGGCGTTGCGCCTTGTGTGCCGGCTGCTGTGCTTCCACGTTGTGCTGAGATGCTTGAGGGGGCAATTGTTTTCCTTTTTTGTTTGCATCCCACTCGTCTGGTCATGGCGGCTGCAACGAGACTCTGCGGCAGCCTGATCGTTGCGGGTGTTACATCTCCTGCTGTTGTCTCCTCGTTGTGTCGGTGGGGAGGAGGCGGGCGACGGCGTCGGTGGAGTGGCGCTGCGGTGGGAGAAGGAAGGCACTGACCGCCGCTGACGGCGACCGTCTTTGCTGCCGGCGATCTGACGAGATGACCTCACCGTTGTCACACCCAACTGAGATCGATGAGGGCCGCACCGCCTCTCTCTTCCCTCCCTCCATTCCCCAGTCTCCTGCAGACACACGAACTGCGCGGCGGCGGCGTGATTACAAACCGGACGTCTGAAGGTCAACCGACCGCAGAGTCGATGTGGACCCTTTTCCCCCGTGGCTGAGTGTCGCCACCGTGCTTCTTTATTCGTCCCTTTTGCCCTTGTGCATGCCGTGCGCGCATGATGCCGCTCTTTGTTCTGCAATGCCGACCCACGTGAGCGAGAAACGACGCTTTGACTACTGGCAACTGACGCACTCACCACCCCTTTTCCGCGCCACCACCACCACCACGTCCACGGACGCGCTCGATGGCTGGCGGTTTTATCAATACCAGGTGCTGTGGACGAGAGCATTTCTTGAAGAGGATGCCGCGGTATTTTGTGTGGGTTTTAATTTGTTTTTGTTCTGCTGGCTGTGTCTTTTTTGTTTTATTGCTACAATCTTTTTTTTTATCGTTATTATTTAGGTGGTAGATGATTTCTTGCGGGAATGAGGGCGATGCTTGGGTTGTAGAGCTTCATACAAATGAAGGCGTTATATCGCTGGAGATTTATGCTCGTGAGGCACCTTCTGTTGCGAACTCTTTTTTGCGCCTTGCTGAGAGCGGCCAGTTGTGCGGGGCGAAGTTTGTGAGA
>NW_913327.1:0-1279 GCF_000209065.1 Trypanosoma cruzi | reverse complement strand
GGTGGCGTGGCGGTGATCAAGGTGGGTGGCGGCTCGGAGGTGGAGGTGAACGAGAAGAAGGACCGCATCACGGACGCCCTGTGCTCGACCCGCGCCGCCGTGCAGGAGGGCATTGTTCCCGGTGGTGGTGTGGCGCTGCTGCGCGCGAGCAAGGCGCTGGACAGTTTGCTTGGCGACTCGTCACTCACAGCGGACCAGCGCACCGGTGTGCAGATCATCCGCAACGCCGTCCGTCTGCCCGCGCACACGATCGTGCTGAACGCTGGGAAGGAGGGCGCCGTCGTGGTGGAGAAGGTGCTGGAAAACAATGACGTCACCGTTGGCTACGATGCGCAGCGCGACCGTTACGTGAACATGTTTGAGGCGGGCATCATTGACCCCGCGCGTGTTGTCCGTGTGGCGATCACCGACGCCGTTTCCGTCGCCAGCCTGATGATGACCGCCGAGGCTGCCATTGTGGACTTGCCGAAGGAAGAGACCCCTGCGGCCGGCGGCATGGGCGGCATGGGTGGTATGGGTGACATGTACTAGGACCTTCCATGCTTCATCTGTCCACTGGTCTCAACGCCGTTTTTCTCAGACACAGACAAGCTTTATTTTCCTTTTTTTTTTTTTTACTATTATTACTATTATTACTATTATTAATAATATCACTATTATTACTATTATGATTACCTTTTGGGTGAAACTAAGCAGAAACATTTTCACTTCGGGACGGAGGCAGCGGCGCGCGACGACCAAGCGTTCTGTTTGCTTTCTTCCTCATCTCCATTATCTTGTGCACGGTTTTGAAATACCTGTATTGGGAGCTGCGCGGCTCTGTGCCTGCTGCGTTTTATTTTGCTTGCTTCGGTGTTTTTATTTTTCCATGTCTTTTTGATTTTATCAGAGGTGGCTTTTTTGTTAATCTAACATACAAGTGCAACACACGATATGTTTCGCTCTGCTGCTCGTTTCGCCGGCAAGGAAATCCGGTTTGGCACGGAGGCTCGCCAGTCCATGCAGAAGGGTGTGCAGCGTGCCGTGAGCGCCGTTGCAACGACCCTTGGGCCAAAGGGGCGCAATGTGATCATTGAGCAGTCGTACGGCGCGCCGAAGATCACGAAGGACGGCGTGACCGTTGCCAAGGCGATTGAGTTCAAGGACCCGTTCGAGAACATGGGAGCACAGCTTGTGCGCCAGGTGTGCAACAAGACCAACGACCTTGCTGGCGACGGCACGACGACCTCGGCGGTGCTTGTGGCAAGCGTGTTCAGTGAAAGCCTCAGGTGCATTGCCA
>NW_913326.1:0-1279 GCF_000209065.1 Trypanosoma cruzi | reverse complement strand
TTTTGGGGCTGTCACGGCTACCGCGTGGGATATGGCGCTCAGCTGCTCGCAAGATGCCTCCGCGAAGATCCAACCATGTGGACACGGTGGCAAGGAGGGTTTCACACAACGAGGTGGAAGCAGGCCAATCCGCTTTGCGCAGGGCAAGGGTGGCTTTCTTCCGTCGAGGCAGTGTGTTGGCTAGTCGCGGAATGCCATCGCCCATCCCTACCGAGTAGGATATTAAGGAGTGGTCCGAGTCCATGTAGGGAGTGGATGTCCGGTGGGAGATGCGTAGTACGCGATACGCAGTCACGTCAGGGGACGAGACATTACGATGTGCGATCCGTGTTGCCTGTGCCGTGTCATTCGCCAGCCCCAAATCCATTTCAATTAGAACAGCGGCGAAATTATCGCCTCCAGTCCTTGATGGTATATATGACTGTCCCAGAGTTCACGATGTAAATTCAGGGCACCCGTGATAATCTCTTCGGGCCCAAGCGACGAAAGTTATTGATAAATGTAGAATCTTGAACAGTTTCCATGGGAGGGTTGTAGAGATACACCACGCAGATGCTGCGACAGCCCTGATGAGTTGCACGGACAGCAATGGTCTCCAGGAGGTCAGTGCCAGGGAGCGACAGGCGCTCGCACGGTAGAGAGTGGCGCACCAGAACGGCAACGCCACCACCGCGCCCAGTGAGGCCTGAAGGCAGTCATTATGGCCACATAATTTCGTCGCTACGCCACCACGGTTACTTATTTCCTGGAGAAGAACGATGTCAGGTGGACGCTGCTCCAATCGCGCAGCAAAAGCAATCTTTTCACGGACGAGAGGCCTGCAATGTCGAGCTGCCAAACAGTGATGAAGCCATCCTCCTCGGTGCCAGAGTTCTTGTGGACGTCACCGCAACGGGTGATATCAACGGAGTGACCGCAGCGAAACGGTCGTGCAGTTCTGACCGACAGTCTGCAGGCAGAGCGCTTCACCTCCCGCACCGGGCATGGCGTGGAACCCTCTCGAGGGGTGGAGTCGTCTTGGTCTCCGTCGTCCTCGCGGCGATGCCCTGCTGCGGAGTTCTTGTATGCAACCAGAGCCCTAGCACCGCGACAAGGTGCGGACCCCATCGCTGGAGTACACTGCAATACCCATACCGTGTAATTGTCGTTAGGTTCTTACCCACGGTCACAAAAAAAGCAAGGCATTTAGGGCAAATACAACACAACGGGCGTCAGAAAAAAACAACAGGATGAATGGTGAACGCACACTGCACGGCTGCCCACGCCGTGGCAGCCGCGG
>NW_913325.1:0-1279 GCF_000209065.1 Trypanosoma cruzi | reverse complement strand
GTGCATGCCTGGCTGCGCTCTCTCTCATGTGGTTTGCCCTCTGTGTGGTGTCTGCCGCACTTCTCGTCTCCCCTGTGCTCTCCATGTCCCTCACTGTGCAGATAAGCTCCACACCACTGAATGACCACACTCACGATGGTGACGTGCCGTCTGCTGTACGCCCTGCTGGTGCTCGCCCTGTGCTGCCGCCCGTCCGTGTGCAGCAAAGAGGCTGTTGAGAAGAAGGCTGAGCAGGAAACTACCACTACGACTACCACAACAAAGCCACCAACCACGTCCACAACGACCACCACCACAACCACCACGACAACCACGACCACGACCACTGCGCCAGAGGCACCAAGCATTACGACTACAGAGGCGCCAAGTACGACGACCACCCGTGCGCCGTCAAGTATTCGCAGAATTGACGGCAGCCTCGGCAGCTCTGCGTGGGCGTGTGCCCCGCTGCTTCTCGCCGCATCCGCGCTGGCGTACACCACTCTGGGCTGAAGAGGTGTGTGCGGGCTGTGCGTGCCAGCACTCAGCCACGGGGACATGTGTACGTCTACCGTGGTCCGATGTATAAAGTAAGAGTACTTATGATGATTGTGTTCTGCTTTGCTTGCTTCTGCTGCCGTGCTGTGTGCTCCGCGTTGTGCACCACATCCGTCACGTTGAACGCATCCCAGACACACTCATATGCATGCGCACTGGAGCCTTGGGTTTGTTTTTTCTTGTTCTTTAATTCTTTTTTAATTCTTTTTTTAATTCTTTTTTTCGTTGTTTCTGCTTTTATAGCTTCTGTGTTGTGGGGCGGTGTGCGAGTTCTGCAATTGTACTGATTCCATCTGTCTCATGTTGTGTTTGTTGCTGCTGCTGCTGCTGCTGGGCTGCTGCCGTTTTTTTTTGTGCGGTGGCTGTGCGTGGTGTAGCGGTCGTATTTCTCTCTTTGTTTTCGCTGCGTTGACGGGGAGTTGGTTTGTGCTGGAGGCCGCACGCAAGTGACGGGAGTGATGGCGATGATGGTGCCTGGCCGTGTGCTGCTGGTGTGTGCCCTCTGCGTGCTGTGCTGCGGTGCCAGCGGTGTCGGCCGATGCTGGGGATTATGATGTTTCTTGTGGTCATGGAACTTTGTGCGGAATTGGAGTTGGTGTTGACGGTGAACCCTCCGCCCGGTTGGTAGTCATGCATCTACTGGAGGTACAAAGGGTGAAATGTTTCAGGGAGGTGGAGGTGACTCTCCGGGTTCTGCTACACCCGCTTGCACATCGTCACCTGCCGATGCGGAAGAGCCCGA
>NW_913324.1:0-1279 GCF_000209065.1 Trypanosoma cruzi | reverse complement strand
ATTGGCTTCCTCAACGATGCCAGTACTCCCATCACGAAAATGACGGATGGCACGCTCGTGTTTCCCGTGCAGTTTCTGACAATGGGAGGGGACACTGCGTCCACAATCATGTACATGAATTTCACTCAACAGCACTGGACCTTTGCGAAAAGCGCGACACATGCGGGCTGCACCAACCCCAGTATCCTTGAATGGGAGGCTGGAAAAATTATCATGATCACCTCATGTGAGTACGGTCGCCGAAGGGTGTACGAGTCGACTGACAAGGGGAACACGTGGACGGAGGCTCTGGGGACGCTCTCGCGTGTGTGGAGCAACCCATTGGCACGTTCTGGGCTCCACATTCAGGGTGGATTCATCACTGCAACCATTGATGGGAAGAAGGTGATCCTCCTCACCCAGCTGGAATATTTCGGGGACAAAGAAAGGAGCGAGATTCACCTGTGGCTAACGGACACGAACCGCATTTACCACGTTGGCCTGTTACCCACTGGGTATGGCGCGACCTCCAGCTCTCTGTTGTACGCGAATGATAAGCTGTATTGTTTGTACGAGGCCGGTGTTGGAAGCAACTCCGTCCCCTACCCCTTGGATCTGACGCATGAGCTGCAGAGGATAAGACATGCGCTGTCTACCTGGGCCGTGAAGGACAATGCCTTGAGACGATGCAGCACAGGCGCTGCGGACGCCGCGCTGTCAAGATGGGACTGTTCTGTTCCTATCCCCACGGCTGGGCTTGTGGGCCATTTGGCCGATAGGCTCCGTGGGGACAAGTGGGAGGACGAGTACCTTGGGGTGAATGCCGTTGTGAGGGGTGCGAAGAAAAAGGTTCCCGATGGGCTGACGTTCGAAGGGCGTAGCGCGGGGGCCGAGTGGCCTGTGTGCAAGCAGTGGCCGAAAATGCCGTTCCACTTTGCAAACTATGGGTTTACTCTTGCGGCAACGGTGTCGATTCACGAGGTGCCGAAGGGCATCACTCCCCTGATGGGCCTGAAGAAAATGGGGAAGACAACACTCCTGGGACTGTCGTACGATAATAATATGGAGTGGAGCGTGGAGCATGAGTTGTTCCCGAAGCATTTTACCGCATGGGAGCTGGACAAAACGTATCACGTGGTGCTCAAAATGCGTGACGGTGTGGGCTCCGTGTACGTTGACGGGACTCCCCTTTGGAATATGAGGCTGAGAAATTCGTTCAATGAAGGGCTGGACGCGGTCTCACACTTTTACTTTGGCGCGTACGATGAGCAGTTGAGCAGCGGAAAAATCCATGCGACGG
>NW_913323.1:0-1279 GCF_000209065.1 Trypanosoma cruzi | reverse complement strand
GATTTTCTTTGATTTGCCGATATCTGACCATCTCTGTAACAAAACATTGTGCATGTTGGCAAGGTTGATGCAGCAGGATGATTTTAATTCACTCATATTGAGACTCAAGCATAATCTTGTATCAAAAAATATGGAACGGTGTACCGTGTTTGCATTTTTGGATGCGGACTTCATAACTGCAATACGACACAAAGTGAGGGAGCTGAAGCGAACAGCACGACGCCAGCCACACCGCAGTGCGCTGGAGGTGTACTCACAGGAGCGCCCCACCAGGCACCATGTCTTACCGCCACCGCATTACTTTTCTGAGAAGGTTGGCGTAGATTGCTGTGTGTTGTACTTACCGGAGGTGGAGGACTTTCCGCTGTTGGACGCCTTCTTTTTCGTGAATTCAAATCCAATGACGCTGGTTGGGCTGCGGATGTCCACGGCAAATGAGCACCACACCACCGCCAGCACTGTGAGGCAGTTCACTGAGTGCCTGGCAGCATATTTTAATGGCTGGGAGGAGTTATCCCGAGACATGTTGTGGGAGATCATTTATGTGCAGCACGCAGACAGCACGCCGATGAATGACTGGCAGAGATGTGATATTGTCAATACCGATGTTGTGAGCGAGGAGGAAGATCAGAGGATTGCGGCATTCTGGAAGGGAAAGGTGCGCCAGTACCAATTGGCAATATCACCCGGAGACTTTAGAAGAGACGAGGCTCTCCGAAGTGAGGTGTAACCACAGAAATGGGAAAAGCAACTTAGGGAGGGGAAGGGGCGGTTTTGATTTCTGGAAAAAAAACATTGGGTTATTTGTGTATTTTTGGATACTCGTGTGTGCATACGGTGCGGGTGCACCAGCACCAGATGGCAGTAAGGCACACAGATGCCACAAATGGCCAACGCTATCGAAAGTAACAGTGACAGAATAAATTAGGGAGGGAAAGGGGTTGTTTGGATTCTGGTGAAAAACATTGGGTGATTTCTATATAGTGTGTTAGTTGTGTGTGTGCATACGAGGCATAATTGGGAAACTGCCTCGGTGTGAGGGAATCATTGTGGCTGGCGGTGTCGCAGTACTACTGCATTGTTTATTTTACTCTATTTTTTTCTAAGGCCCATCACGAACAGAGGCAGTTTTAAGGGATGGACGAAAAGTTAGTTCTATTGGGGAAGCAGTGCGCTGCGTTGTGACCGCATGGAGCGAGGCGCCGCGTCGTGGGTGGATGAGGAATCGCTTCTGCGTGTGGCTCTTTGGGTGATTGCTTGCTCCGTGTGCGTTGTGTTG
>NW_913322.1:0-1279 GCF_000209065.1 Trypanosoma cruzi | reverse complement strand
ATGGTTTGGTTAATAATTTTAATCGGGAGCCCTGGTTTTTGGAGGGGCGTTCAACTTTTGGGGCCAGAATTCATGCATCTCCCCCGTACATTATTTATGGGGATTTTGCGGATTTTCACGGGAGGTGGGGTTCGATTGGGGTTGGTGTAATATAGATGGGAAGGTGGTAATGGTAGAAATGATATTATTATAGTTTTTGTTTACCTGCTAGTATAGTATGTTATCGTGATGTGTGGCAGTGATAAACTTTTGTGAGTTATGATGGTGCTATATAGATTATGTAGTATATGTTTATTATTAGAAATTGTATTTGTATAATATAATGTAAGAGGGGTTGGTTGGTTATGAGTGTTATGTCTGCAAAATGGTACCCTGAAATTTCCGGAAATTCTGGTTTTGGGAGGGGCGTTCAACTTTTGGGGCCAGAATTCATGCATCTCCCCCGTACATTATTTTGCGCAAAATCCCAAATTTCACGGGAGGTGGGGTTCGATTGGGGTTGGTGTAATATAGGTGCTGTGTGGCTTGGTGAATTAAGATGATTATTAGATTTGTTTATTTATGTGATTGGATGGGTGATAGATGGTAGTATACAAAGAGGTGAGGTGTTTATTCATGTGTGAGGGGTTATTGCATGTTTGTTATGGTAATTTATTAATGTTATATGTTATTTTGTTATTGTTGTGTAAGTATGTAGTGCTAGTTTGTTGAACGTAGGTAGTGGGTTGGTGTTAGTTTGGTGTATAGTCTGTGTTATGTGTTAAAGTGGGGTTCCCGAAATCCCAGAAGTTCTGTTTTGGGAGGGGCGTTCAACTTTTGGGGCGGAAATTCATGCATCTCCCCCGTACATTATTTTCCCAAATTTGCGAATTTTACGGGGAGGTGGGGGTTCGATTGGGGTTGGTGTAATATAGCATTGGTGGTGTGTAGGGCGGTGGTAAGGGTGGTAACGATATTGTATTTATGAATTAGTTTTGTTGTTGTAGAATTATATTGTAGATTAACTGATGATTGTGTGTGGATTAAGTAGATGGATAGATGGATGTTGGATGCTGATTTTGAATTATGTTAAGTTTGAATTATTAAATGTTTATTATTACTTGGTTGTTTGTGGTTATACCTGGTACAGAGGGGTTGGAAAATTACGGGAAATCTGGTTTTGGGAGGGGCGTTCAACTTTTGGGGCCAAAAATCATGCATCTCCCCCGTACATTATTTTGGTAAATTTGGGGATTTTCACGGGAGGTGGGGGTTCGATTGGGGTTGGTGTAATATAGGG
>NW_913321.1:0-1279 GCF_000209065.1 Trypanosoma cruzi | reverse complement strand
GCAGCGGATAGTTCAGGGTGTTTTGGCGTCCAGTGTGTGAACAAGCAAACAGATAGTGACAGAGAGTGTCTCTGACTCCCACCATTCATAATTCGAAACAAAAATTTAGACCACAGCGTGTGGTGCAGCAGCCACTCGAAAACGATCCGCCGACTGCAGCACCCTTGTGGGCAAGATCTCGCGACATTCCTCCAAGCAGCGGATAGTTCAGGGTTGTTTGGTGTCCAGTGTGTGAACAAGCAAACAGATAGTGAAAGAGAGTGTCTCTGACCACCACCATTCATAATTCGAAACAAAAATTTAGACCACAGCGTGTGGTGCAGCGGCCACTCGAAAACGATCCGCCGACTGCAGCACCCCTGTGGGCAAGGTCTCGCGAAATACCTCCAAGCAGCGGATAGTTCAGGGTTGTTTGGTGTCCAGTGTGTGAACACGCAAACAGACATTGAAAGAGAGTGTCTCTGACCACCACCATTCATAATTCGAAACAAAAATTTAGACCACAGCGTGTGGTGCAGCAGCCGCTCGAAAACGATCCGCCGACTGCAGCACCCTTGTGGGCAAGATCTCGCGACATTCCTCCAAGCAGCGGATAGTTCAGGGTTGTTTGGCGTCCAGTGTGTGAACACGCAAACAGATAGTGACAGAGAGTGTCTCTGACTCCCACCATTCATAATTCGAAACAAAAATTTAGACCACAGCGTGTGGTGCAGCAGCCACTCGAAAACGATCCGCCGACTGCAGCACCCTTGTGGGCAAGATCTCGCGACATTCCTCCAAGCAGCGGATAGTTCAGGGTTGTTTGGCGTCCAGTGTGTGAACAAGCAAACAGATAGTGACAGAGAGTGTCTCTGACTCCCACCATTCATAATTCGAAACAAAAATTTAGACCACAGCGTGTGGTGCAGCAGCCACTCGAAAACGATCCGCCGACTGCAGCACCCTTGTGGGCAAGATCTCGCGACATTCCTCCAAGCAGCGGATAGTTCAGGGTTGTTTGGTGTCCAGTGTGTGAACAAGCAAACAGATAGTGACAGAGAGTGTCTCTGACTCCCACCATTCATAATTCGAAACAAAAATTTAGACCACAGCGTGTGGTGCAGCAGCCACTCGAAAACGATCCGCCGACTGCAGCACCCCTGTGGGCAAGGTCTCGCGAAATACCTCCAAGCAGCGGATAGTTCAGGGTTGTTTGGTGTCCAGTGTGTGAACACGCAAACAGACATGAAAGAGAGTGTCTCTGACCACCACCATTCATAATTCGAAACAAAAACATAGA
>NW_913320.1:0-1279 GCF_000209065.1 Trypanosoma cruzi | reverse complement strand
AAATTGCTCCCAAACCTGTCGCACCCGCTGTACCTGCGGTGCCTGGCCCACGGGAAGTACCAGCAGCACCGGGGAGGACAACTGTGGGGAGAACCGCCAATACCCAACATGCGCCAGCGGTACGCTTGACCTCTGCTGGGAATGAAGGGACGGCACGAGAAAAGGGTGATGGTGGGGCAAATGGTGATGCTGGTTCCGCGTACGGGAGGGTGCTGCTGCCGCTGCTGCTTCTGCTGGGACTGTGGGGCTTTGCGACTGCGTGAGGAGTGTGCGGCCTCAGTGTGGAACAATTGTGCCCCTCCCCCACACCGACACACATCCGGTAATGAATTACTTTCCACAATTCTGTTTTTTGCTTGTGATTCCGTTTTTTTTTCTCCCCCCCCCCCTACTTTTTTTGCTTGTTGCCTTGGGGAAATCAATATGAACGTTTTTATTATTATTTTTAATGGTTTAATTTGTTTAAATTTTTAAATTTTATTTTTCATCCCCCATCTCTTCTTTCCTTTTGCTTTTGGGGCAATCACTATGGACGTTTTTTTCTTTTTTACTCTTCCCTCTTTAATTGTTTCTTCTGCGCTCTTCCTGTGAGGGGTGCCGTGTGTTTCCCGCCCAACTGCTCCACTCGCACACCCACCGACACGCTCATGACGACGGCCCTGTGCGCCTCGCCTGCTGCACGCATGAGGAGGGGCCGCGACGAACGGCGCGCTGAGGGAGTCGTGACGTGTGGGCGTGCGACGAGGGCCTGTGGGGCGGAGCACACATTTCTTTCCCTCTTGTTTTGTTTTGTTTGCGGCCAGGGCGGGCAGACACCCGCAGCGCCACACACACAGCCACGCCCTGCCGCTTTAAAAAAAGGATTTTGTTTGCTTTGCGTGTTTATTTCTTGCGCTGGCGCACCCTTCGGGGTCGGCCTCGTGAGCATTTCTTTCCCCCCTGATGATTTTTTTTTTGCTGCGCTCACTCTCCCGATGGAGAGACGCGACTCCCGTCATGTCTGCGTGCTTCTCTCAGTCCCCACACACACGAGTGACTGTGCTCTGCGGGCCGCACTCACGCACCGATGAGAGGGCTGAGGGGAGCAGCAACACGCAGATGACCCCATGAAATATAAACGATGTGCGGACACACAGAGGGTCAGACGTTGAAAGACATTTAAATATCTTTTTAATTTTATTTTCAGACAAAATATGCAGACAGTTTGTTGGGCCACACAGTAACCAGGTGAAATTTTTTTTTGTGTGTGGCTTTTCATTTTTTTTACTTTTCTTTTTTA
>NW_913319.1:0-1279 GCF_000209065.1 Trypanosoma cruzi | reverse complement strand
GGAGAAGGAGAAACAACGCCAAAAGCACCAACACCACCAACACAACCATCAACGCTATCGGAAAATTTGCCGAAGCCAGCGGCACCGGGTGGACCAGAAGCCCCCGGCACGACGACAGAACTACAACCACCGCCGCAATCACAGTTGCCGGCGGGAGGAACACCAACAACAGCAACACCAACTGCCGATGGTCCTTTTGGGGGGGCAGGACAACAGTTCGGAGAAAAATGATTTGGATGAATCGGAAAAAACAGACGCAGGCCCACAGGAATCACAACCGCCGCAAGGAAACGTAACAGAAACACCAACACCAGCAACAGTCACCGCCGCTCAAACAAGTGCCACGAGGACGCCTGACGAGAGTGACGGCAGCATCGCGGCCTCCCACACCGCCTCCCCTCTTTTGCTTCTTCTTCTTGTTGTTGCGTGTGCGGCTGCTGCTGCGGTGGTGGCCGCGTGAGAGTGAGGGAGAGAGCCGTGCACCGCCCGCACACACACTCGTCCTTCTCTCTCTGTGTGTGTCCCCTTGCATGGACTCTCGCCCTCACCTCACCCCACGAGGCACACAATAATGTGCCCATTGTATATATGCATGCACACCCATGCAGACCCGTTGGTGCTCTCTTTTGCACGACACGCACCGCTGCCGTCCTGCCTGGCTGCATGGGCGGGGCACCGTAACTGTTTCTGTTTTGTTTCCATTGCATTGAGTGGGCGACCTCGCTCTCTCTCCCTCTGTGTGTGTGTTTTGCTTTACGGGAGCAATGAGAGTGCGTGTGCGCTGGTCGTCCCACGCTTCGGCTTTTTGTTTTATTGTTTTCCTTTTTGATTTTGTGGTTGAGTGCACCCATTCGGCGGCTGCGTGTGTGTGTGTGTGGGACGTTATGAGTAATTTGCGTGTGTGCCATCTGCCTCTCTCTGCCGTTGCTTTCTTCAGACTCTCTCGTATCGCAAGGCAGCTCCGCAAGTATAGGCTTTGAAAAACACACGGACAAATGCGCAGAATTTCTTTGTTTCACACGCTGTGGAGTGGCGTGGACGCTGAGAACGCACGCACGCACAATATTTTGTCTGCGGTTGCTCTTGCGAGGAGGGAGGTCGTGAGCCCGCGATTTGCCTCGTTGACGTGATGCGGTTGTTATTTTGGCGGCGTGCAGCAATTGAATGGTGTGGCGTTGAGGATGTCTGGGACGAGTGTATATCGACTTTCCCCCAACAGCTGTACCTACCGACGTGTCTCTCCCGTCGTGGTTTTGTCGACGGAGGGATTCTCCGGCTG
>NW_913318.1:0-1279 GCF_000209065.1 Trypanosoma cruzi | reverse complement strand
CCGCTCGAAACGATCAGCCGAGTGCACCACCCGTGTGGACAAGAGCTCGCGAAATTCCTCCAAGCAGCGGATAGTTCAGGGTTGTTTGGTGTCCAGTGTGTGAACACGCAAACAGATATTGACAGAGAGTGTCTCTGACCCCCACCATTCACAATCGGAAACAAAAATTTGGACCACAACGTGTGATGCAGCAGCCGCTCGAAAACGATCAGCCGAGTGCACCACCCGTGTGGGCAAGAGCTCGCGAAATTCCTCCAAGCAGCGGATAGTTCAGGGTTGTTTGGTGTCCAGTGTGTGAACACGCAAACAGATAGTGACAGAGAGTGCCTCTGACTCCCACCATTCACAATCGGAAACAAAAATTTGGACCACAACGTGTGATGCAGCAGCCGCTCGAAAACGATCAGCCGAGTGCAGCACCCGTGTGGACAAGAGCTCGCGAAATTCCTCCAAGCAGCGGATAGTTCAGGGTTGTTTGGTGTCCAGTGTGTGAACACGCAAACAGATATTGACAGAGAGTGTCTCTGACCCCCACCATTCACAATCGGAAACAAAAATTTGGACCACAACGTGTGATGCAGCAGCCGCTCGAAAACGATCAGCCGAGTGCACCACCCGTGTGGGCAAGAGCTCGCGAAATTCCTCCAAGCAGCGGATAGTTCAGGGTTGTTTGGTGTCCAGTGTGTGAACACGCAAACAGATAGTGACAGAGAGTGCCTCTGACTCCCACCATTCACAATAGGAAACAAAAATTTGGACCACAACGTGTGATGCAGCAGCCGCTCGAAATCGATCAGCCGAGTGCACCACCCGTGTGGGCAAGAGCTCGCGAAATTCCTCCAAGCAGCGGATAGTTCAGGGTTGTTTGGTGTCCAGTGTGTGAACACGCAAACAGATAGTGACAGAGAGTGCCTCTGACTCCCACCATTCACAATCGGAAACAAAAATTTGGACCACAACGTGTGATGCAGCAGCCGCTCGAAAACGATCAGCCGAGTGCACCACCCGTGTGGGCAAGAGCTCGCGAAATTCCTCCAAGCAGCGGATAGTTCAGGGTTGTTTGGTGTCCAGTGTATGAACACGCAAACAGATATTGACAGAGAGTGCCTCTGACTCCCACCATTCACAATAGGAAACAAAAATTTGGACCACAACGTGTGATGCAGCAGCCGCTCGAAAACGATCAGCCGAGTGCACCACCCGTGTGGGCAAGAGCTCGCGAAATTCCTCCAAGCAGCGGATAGTTCAGGGTTGTTTGGTGTCCAGTGTGTGAACACGC